>NC_079398.1:22882208-23182208 GCF_029220125.1 Pseudoliparis swirei | reverse complement strand
CTTTACGAGTTTGCTTTAGGGCGGGCTTACTGTGATTGACAGGTCACTGTCGCAAACAGAGCCGTGCACTACGGTACTCCTCCACATGCCAAATATGGTCACTTAACCCTCCTGTTGCCTTTGGGTCAATTTGACCCCATTCAATGTTTAACCTCCTGTTACCTTTATATTTACTAACATATTTTACCCTCAGGGTCAATTTGACTCCAGCAAATAAACCTCCAGAAAATTATTAGAATTAATATTGCTTCCCAAGTTTAAGTGTGAGGTACTTTATGTTTGTTTGTTGACTACCTAAATAGCCCTTTAAATAAATAAAAGTTGATATTTCTTATATGTTTGACAGTGAAAAACAGCCTGGGGTCAAATTGACCCCAAAGGTAACAGGAGGGTTAATGTAATCCATAATCCGAACTTCAAGATGGCGACGGCCAAAATATCAAAATCCAAGATGGGCTTCAAAGCGTCCGTCCACAAACATACGGTCGACGTCACGATGACCGTGTCCACTTATTTTTCACAAATCACAGCCGCCGTCTTTCTCTTGGAATAAAATGGAGAAAAAAAATCTATAATGTCATTTGGGTTTAGGTGCTTAGGGTTTGGGATTACCGTGGCGGCCGGGCAGGCGGCGAGCTCCTCTGCCTTTTCCCAGAAGGCCGTGCGAGACAGCCGAGTGACTTCTGGAGGCCGGTGGAGAGTGAGCTCACGACTTCCTGTCTGAGGACCGTCAGCTGCGGCCAGCGGCGTCGTTTCAACAGAGTGACTCAACTTTTCTCTTTTGTTGCGCCATGTTTTCTCTTCTCTCACTCCGTCCCTCCCGTCTCGTCCTCCCCGCCGCTCCCTCGTTACATTAATAGCCTCGTTCGCCACGCCTCTAGAACGGCCTCTCTGCATGCGGACCGGGACTCTCCGTCTGGCTGCGCGGCTCGTCACGCCGCTGCCGCCTCGCCACGCCGCTCGCCGCCACGCGTCACGCGGCTCCTTCCCGCGCGTAGCCGGCTAATTAGCGGCGGTTTAGCGGACGTTAAGCGGCGATAGGGGTTTAACGTTTCTGGGCTAATCCCTCTCCTTTCGGCCAGGAAATCGGAGCCTCGTATGTCACGAGGTAGACTTACATCCAGAGATTAAGTCTGGCACTCTCAGGCTATTTACCGGCATTCAGGATGTCTGCAGTAAGCCGCTGCCGCCGCCGCCACTCCGATCCGTTTAGAAAACACTTCAGGCTTTCACCGCCGCATTCAGGTTCTTGCATCGCAGGTGTTAAGCCCGTCCACGAACGCTCGGGACAAAGACAGCGACGGGAAGCGTCATGCTCCGCTTGTTCTGCTGCTTTCGACCATAATCTCTCCGGATAAGAGCATCAGCGACATGCCTTCGAGAAAAAGGCACGACTGTATCAATACAAACATCCATCTGAAGTGAGCAGAAGGCGGGGATTACAGATCGAAAGTCAGCCAAGACAAAGAATATTAACATTCCTGTGTTTATTACATTCTTTGATCGCTTTAAGAACAAAAATAAATTAGTCTTAAAATGACAGGATTAGGTTAAATTAAGACGGGATTACTTGATCCCTAACTGGGCTTTTACTCTTATTTTTCTAAGCACCAGCTTTAACAGTTGCTCCCCGACTGTCTCTCAAAGCTCGCTTTAATGCCGTAATCAGTAGCAATTGCCTCATTAAAATACTGACATATTATATATATATATATATATATATATATATATTGCCAGTGTCACAACAGAGAGGAAATCCGTTCCACATTTCGCTTCTGGCACCAATTTAGTTGAGCAGTAAAAGTCGAACGGCTTTCGGTTTTTAAGAAATGATGGACTGTCTGACGCTGCCGGCGTGTGTTTTTTTCCATCGACAGCTGCAGTCCAGTCACGATACCGAGTCGTGGAATCGATTCCTTCTTCTTTGAACCATCGTGAGCCGTCAGAGGATGCAAACACTCCTTCAAAAATGTGGGGGAAATTAAGCGTTTGTAGATCTCTCCCTTTCTGCCGTTATTTTCAGATTCTGCCTCAGATCGTCTCCCTCGGTTCACATCATCTCCTCCTTTCTCACCATATTTACATCATTTCCTTCCCTTAATTTTCTTCTTTCCGCGTCTCCGGAGTCATGCGAGTTGACAGAACCGAGCGGGAACAGAAGCCGACCCTCGTCGTTCTTTGCTCACCTGCACCTGAACTCTGCACGTCTCCCAAGTGCCAAAAACAGCTCGCGTCACAAGGAGGGCGTGTTACCCGCTGGGGGGGAAATTAAAACCTGCCGGGTTTTGATGGCGCGACGGTGGCGTTTAGCTCGGTGCTCTGGGGAGACGCTTTGCTGGAGAGCGGTTATGAGAGCCATATAATTCCAATTACAGATATAAAACTCGGATCACTCAGACAAATCTAATCAGTTGCATCAATCCAATGATATTTGCCAATAACAACTCCTCTAGAAGCAACTCCTTTGGTTTCAACTGACAACATTTTTTAATCACAATGACAAGTGAAGCTCTAAAATGCAGTTTAACGGCATTTTGCACAAAACACCACCTGTTCGTCATGAAATGAGGTTTTCTAATAACACAAGAATACCTCAATTAACTGGAAGATACGTAGACGTCATTCGGAGTCTACGACCTTTATAAGAATGGAGAGAGTACAATGCTTTGTTTGAAACAGAATACCTGCCTACCAAATATTTAAATCGTCCGTCAAGTTATTTCTTAAAATTAAATTAAATTCAGGTAAACAAAAGGGTTTACAGTTAAAGTATCTCATATTGCACTGCGGTCCTGCCTGTGGCCATTATTCAGACAATAACATTGTCTATGATGATTCCACTATTCTTAACTAGAACGGGCACTCGGTAGAGCGCATACCTTCTCATATCACAAGATTGGGCATTGAATTATGAACATTTTGGCATTAGTTGCATGCCAATTGGATACAAATTGACCGCGCTTTGGTAAAAAGAAGATTTTGACCTTTTCATGACCTTGACCTTGACCGTTGACCCGATCGATCCCAAAATCTAATCAAATGGTCCCCGGATAATAACCAATCATCCCACCAAATTTCCTGCGATTCGGTTTAATACTTTTTGAGTTATGCGAGTAACACGCATACAAATAAATAAATAAATAAATACACGGCGATCAAAACATAACCTTCCGCATTTTCAATGCGAAGGTAACAAATCATAGTTTCCAATTGTATTCCCTACATGTCTAGTATCATGCATCTCACACTGCACTGGAACCTTTATTATTGCATGTCTTATCTTATCTTGTCTAATCTGATCTAGTTGTATTCAAATGTCCTTCAGTAATGCGTTTCTCTTGCACTTACTTGCGATGCTTTTATATAACGTTTGATACAAAGCACTTTGAATTGTCCAACATATGTGAACTCGCCTCAAGAAATAAAAAATAAAAAGTCTGACATTTGAAGTAAAAGGAACAACTGCGGTTGAGGTATAGTTACGATTAAACCGGCGAATTGATCCGTACAACCTTTAATAATAATTTGGCCCTGACAAATATTGATTTCACAGCCAGCCTAAACTCTTTTGCAGTGGGAGGGGAATAAAGTCGTAGCATTTAAACAATGCCGCGTCTTCTTTGTCCTCGCAGACCCTCCACAGCAGGTGCTGCTCGTTAAGCTTAACGACCTCGTTCACGCCGCCTTAATTGAAGTCAGGTTGTATTTTTGACACGAGAATTTAGGAACGCATGAACGCTCAGGTGTTAAAAATGCTGTTGCTCGTGGACCGAAATGAAAACATGCATTGTTCTCGATTTAGAAACGAGTTTCAAGGGGTGACTGAAGAGCGGTCAGCAAAAAAAGAAGCTGAAATTACAAAATAAACAACGACAACTGAGATGAAAACATGAGCCCACATCTGGGGCGACATTTCGAGAGGTACAGCTATGATTTGGGTTTGCTGAACTGCATTTTTTTCACAGTATTTAGTGTTTCTAGTTGTGTCCCTTTATTGCTTCTACTTTTCGTAGAAGTTCTTTGCTTCTCAGGTTATTATCCATGAAGGATCATTTTACACAAGGCCATTTATCATGAGCATCAACCGTCTCCTCGTCGTAGGAAAGGCTTGTCGCCTTACCGAAGACAGTGTTTCACTCAAAAAAGTTAGCTGAAAAATAGTAATTAAGAATTCACCATTTCCATTACCTGCATCTTCTGGATCTTCGTCATAATCTTCATCATCGCCGGACGACAGGGAATCTTTGGAGAAAAGAGAAAACAGAGTACGATCAGCGTTTCGGACAAATCTCATTTGGCATCTGTTCTCCGTGAGCCATCAGATACACGAGAACATCTGGCAGGGTTCTTACACATTTTGACCAATGGATTTCCAGGACTTTTCCAGGACTTTTCCAGGACTTTAAACCAAATGTCCATGACCAAACTGAAGTCTCGGTATAAACATGCAACATTTTGAAAATGTTGCGTGTCGAGAGTGTAAACCGGCTTATATTTTGAGCGTCTTTCTTTAAAAAAACATATTAATTATTTCAAACTGGGCGTAAATGAACATGTGATTATAACAGATTTCCATGACTTTTCCAAAACTTTTATGATTTAATTTTTTCCCATGACTTTTCCAGGCCTGGAAATGACATTCCATGACTTTTCCAGGTTTTCCATGACCGTACGAACCCTGCTCTGGAACGCTCCGACAATCGATTCTGTGCAAGGAAAATAAAGAGGGGAACCAAAAACAAAAGCAGGAATTTTGTGCATGCTAAATTCCCAGTGGAGATGAGATGGTGTGTGTTCACAAACAAGTATTAGTACACACACACACACACACACACACACACACACACAGTCTTTCCAATCTTCGCGGCGCTAACTCGCGCTAACAGCTAGCATGCTGGATGGCGACTAATTACTCCCCAGCCGCAAATACCACGGCTCATAATTGCCGTGTCACACATTTTCATGTCCGCGTCGTAATTATTTTTGACCTCGACGTCTCCCGGTTCGACCTCGCAGGTCTGGTTAACGAGGGCCAGCTGTTGCCTGGACAACCCCCGCGAGCCAACGCGGCTCCTGAAACTCCTGACTAGCAGGTTCTTTAGTTTCTGTTGCGCGACGCCTCGGCCAGGCGGCTGCCGTGGTGCGGGAGCTGGTTTGACTCACGTCACATTACCAGTTTGGATGGATTCCAACTCTGTCAAAATAAAGCTCACAATCGAGCGATTACAGAAGTGGTGAAATCTGAGAAAAGCTGTGTTAGTTCCAAGCTAACATGTTCACAATGGCAACATGCTTGATGTTTGGCAGGTTATCGGTTAACTGCCTCGGTTTAGTGTGTCGATATGCTAACATGAGCTAATTTGCACGAAACACAGAGCCCAGATTTACTGCACTAGCTTCACCAAACTCCTTTTGGAGATGAAAACAAAGACGAATGCGCTCGGAGCGTCAATTACAACCATCTGCTGCACTCAAAGAATGTCAAGAGACGAGACTTAAAGGTCTTAGACGGAACAGATGTAAGCAAATAAGACAATTTCAACAAAGGAAAGTGACGAGAAAAACGTTGACAGAAAGCTCCAGAATATCTCAATCATTTTCCAGGGAACAAAACCTTCTAGAACAACACATTCAACTGACTTTGTTTAAGATTCGGAATAATCGGTTGAGCTAATATGGTGGATCTGTGGATCCATAAACTACACGATGCGTTGCTTGACTTTATAGAAACAAATGGATCATGTGTTGAGTAAAATATTCGGAGTGTTGTAATGAACACAAAGAAAGACAAGGCAGTTTATTCAGGTTCAGTATAAATGGAAACAATTATCAATTAGTTTTTTCAAAAGGGACAACATTTTTCTTATCGGACCGAGGAGCATTGACCAATCACGTTTGAGCGGGCTTTGGTTGCATGAAGGTGATTTAGCATTTTATAGGCATTTAAAAAAAATGTATCTTGAGATTTGCAGGAGACGGCGTCTCTCAACGTCAACTCCGGTCTCGCGTCTCAAGTTGCTAATTGGACTGTAAAAAACAATGAATGAGGATGCCTTTGCCATGAAGTCCGCTGGACACACACAAACCCAGAAATATTGTCCGTTCTACAATTGCAAAAAATGCTAATTTTTCATACATTTGGTGTTGCTGATAACTTGAGTTTGAGTTTAGTTGATTTCGATCAGCAAAATATACAACAACTAGAATGGGCACTCGGTAGAGCGCATACCTTCGCATATCACACGATTGGGTATTGAATTATGAACGTTTTGGCATTAGTTGCATGCCAATTGGATACAAATTTACCGTGCTATGGTAAAAAGAAAATGTTGACCTTTTCATGACCTTGACCTTGACCCGATCGATCCCAAAATCGAATCAAATGGTCCCCGGATAATAACCAATCATCCCACCAAATTTCATGAGATTCGGTTTAATACTTTTTGACTTATGTGAATAACACGCACGCATACTAATACACGGCGATCAAAACATTAACTTCAGCATTTTCAATGCGAAGGCAATCAGAATTCAACAAAAGAAGAAAGTGGCTGACCGAACGGGTCGAGGCTGAAGCTGTCGAGCTTATAAGTGCCCTAACCTAACTTCTTTCACCTCCTTACATTCCTCTTGTTTCTGCGTGTGTGTGTGTGTGTGTGTGTACACAATATGAGCCGCCTTGCTTTCCGCTGTCTGGACGGCATCCAGGTGCTAAATCTGATACCGCTCCTAAATATCTGACACCTTACTCAAATATTTGAGAGAAAACAAACACAATCGCCCATGTGTGTTTGAGACGGAGCCGAGGCTCTGCGTTGAGAGTCGAGGGAAGAGAGCCGGATATTGCTGCCGCGTACGGGAAGACGTCTGACTTCTGGTGCGATTTAAACACGAGTGTTACGATGATATTGAAATGACTGACGACGGACTGCGATGAATTCGCGTCCCGTGTGTTCTTTCTCCAGAGACACGCCGAGCTGGAAGCAAACGCAAATACCTCACCTCATCTCAATAAGAGTTTAATTTTTATATCCATACAAAATGTGTCCACTTGCTTTAAAGAGGAAGAAACATTTGATTTTAAAGCTGAACCGTCTTCTTTCTGAATCGGTGATGTGTGGAGTGTGTGTGCGTGTGTCATCCTGCAGTCTGGAGACGATACGCGTGTCCAGGAAAAGACCATTTTCTCCCGGGCTTGCAGCCAAACACATATGTGTGTGTGTGTGTGTGTGTGTGAGGAGGTGGGGGGTGAGTTGCGAGGCAGTGAACTCTCTCATTTCTTGCCACCCCATCTGTTTTCAATGATGAAATGTTTCGAGCTAATTGCTTTCTAATTAGTTGTCAATAACGGGCTCAGCTGGCGTCCGTGAGTTTTACGGGGGGAAAAAATCTGCCAGACGTTTTACGCTACTGCTTTCTCCCTTTTGACCCCCGCCTCCCCCCCCCGACCCCTTCTCCCCCTCCCCCTCATAGAGCTCTGTTTACATCGCACACTCGCCTAACACCGAACTCATCTCCTCATATGATCATTTATTTCACCTTTGATTGTGCATTAGGTGTGTGTGTGTGTGTGTGTGTGAAGCTTGGCTGCCAGCTAACCAGTAGCTGAAACCAAGTTTAACTATCTAATAGTTCACTATTTAGTTTGAGCTAGTAGGACTTTTAGAGGGCTGAAGAGGTGAATCCATGGACGGACACACACACACACACACACGTTTAACTGGCACGGTGAGGACAGTGGTCAAAAAGGTGTCTGCTGGGGACCACCCTTTCTAAATGAGATACAGACATGGTTCCAAGTCCCAATTTTTTATTTTATTTTAGATTTTCATGTATCACTTGAACACACACACACACACACACACAACTAGGCGCATGATTTCCCCCGTCTAAAAAAACACCTGTCATGTTTAAGACCAGCCCCTGTTGGTCTCACCTGTCACTCGGATGGTGTAGTTGCTGAGCAACGCGTTGCCGTGGGCGAGCCGGCAGGAGTAGACGCCCGAGTCCGCGTACGACACGTTGATGATGCGCAAAATCCTCTGGCCCAGCCGCGTCCGGTTGCTAGGCACCAGCCCGGCGCCGTCTTTGAACCAGGCGATGGGCTCCGAGTGGTCCTCCAGGTCACATGACATTTCCAGGGTGTCCCCCACGCCCAGAACGTAGTCCTCCAGGAAGGCCGTCTCACTGGACACAGAGTCTGCAGGAAAAGAAGACAGAGGTGTGAGGTTTGGTTTTCAACACGTTGAGACGCATCCAGCCGATCAACGATTTGTAAATCTGTGTTTAGAGGTTAACTCCATCTCGTAATACACTTCTCAACTTTAAGTTTTAAAAATAACACATAACAAAGCTTACATTGTTTTATTGAAACTCTCATTATTATCAAGTGAAAATGTGCTGCTTCTTAACCCTTGTGTTGCCTTCGGGTCATTTTGACCCGAATCAATATTACACCCTCGGATTAATTTGACCCCATTCAATGTTTAATGTCGGTGTTCTTTCGGTAGTCAACAAACAAACATAAAGTGCCTCACACTTAAACTTGGAAAACAATATTAATTCTAATAATTTTCTGGAGGTTTTAATTGCTGGCGTCAAATTGAACCCAAAGGGTAAAATATGTTAGTAAATATAAAGGTAACAGGAGGGTGAAACATTGAATCGGGTCAAAATGACCCATAGGCGGGGGGAGGGTGTAATATTGATTCGGGTCAAAATGACCCGAAGGCAACACAAGGGTTAAATGTGAAGGTTTGCTTCTTTCTATCTGTTAGAATGTAAGCTATATATATATATATATATTAGGGCTGTGAAACGATTAAAATTTTTAATCGGATTAATCACAGGTTTTTGTGGATTAATCATGATTAATCACATATTACCGATATTCTCGGTATATTTTGTGAGAACATAGAGATTTATGACAAAAGACGGATATATACATTTATACATTCTTCTATACAATGGTGCTGCAACTCAGCAGTTATTTAGCAGTTTTCTTCCATATGGAACATTAATACATCTTCATCCTAAACAGAATGTTTAACCCTCCTGTTACCTTCGGGTCAATTTGACCCCATTCAATGTTTAATGTCGGTGTTCTTTGGGGTCAATTTGACCCCAGGCTGTTTTTCACTGTGTCAAACATATCAGAAATATCAACTTTTTTATTTATTTAAAGGGCTATTTAGGTAGTCAACAAACAAACATAAAGTACCTCACACTTAAACTTGGGAAGCAATATTAATTCTAATAATTTTCTGGAGGTTTTAATTGCTGGGGTCAAATTGACCCCAAGCGTAAAATATGTCAGTAAAGGTAACAGGAGGGTTAAACAGAGCATTTTTCTCTTGTTTGTCAACCATTAACTCCACCATGATACAATCTAAAGGTGGACAGATTGCCAAGTGACTTTTTTTTTGCTCGGTCCCGATGCGCGCACGGAGCTCTGTGGCGCGCCAGACGGAGATCGATAAGTGTTAACGCAACGCGAAGAGACAGAAATGACATGCTGCTGTGGAGATACGATCAACAACAGACGTTTAGTTTAATCAAAGAACAAAGACGTGCTATAGAGAACATGACAGAGGTCGGGCCAATCTCTTTAATGTCATGCGATCTACCAACACTACGCCGCGATCGACTGGCAGGTCGCGATCGACGTGTTGAGACCCTGATCTACAGGAAGTAAAAGTCGTAACAAGGTTTCCGTAGGTGAACCTGCGGAAGGATCATTACCGATGAACAGACCGTCTGCATGAGAGCGGACAGAGTTCAGATTGAAGTGGTGGATTGGAAGCTCATTTTGCAAGTGACTTTTTTTCGTCCCGACGACCAACAACAGACAGATTGGAAGCTCATTCTGCGCATGCGTTAAATGCGTAAAAAAAAAATAACTAGTTAAACCTGTAAATGGATTAACTGAGTTAACGCGTTATTTTTCACAGCACTAATATATATCATCAAAAATCCCTTTTCTCCACACCGGATTTGTAGAATTCTAAAAATGAAGGCCTTAAGATGTTGTAACGACACCATCTTTCTCTTTCAACGGTGTAATTAGGAGGAACACTCGGTCTCAGAAGCCTCCTTCTAAATCAAAGAGGCTGTGATGCAGAACTAACCGCCGACCCGCCGGCAACCGATTAGTCGATTCGCCTCCGGAAGTCGGAAAAGTGGCATTTTTCATTCCGGCACCAAGACGGAGACAGATCCTGGTGTTTGTGTGGGAAAGCCCCCCCCCTCCCCCGCTCCGACCTCCCCCGCTCCGACCTCCCCCCCTGTCACACACCTCCCTCGATTAGCCAGGAGGGAAAATCAACATGTTTACTGGCCTCGCTGAGGATGGAAGGCCGGTCTGGAGCAAACAAACAGTGGGTCCCCTTGTGTCTCCTCAGCCAGACCTCCATTATACATCCCCGCCGTCGGGGAGAGACAGAGAATCAACCTCGCGCAACACTCCGGTCGCTCTGGCAACCATTCAAGGGGAACGGCCACCTATGTACACAACCTTGAGGACGCTCAGACGCACACATAACACACGTAAGTCACACATGTGCAGGCGTGCATCACAAACGCCTGCTGCGGAAGGCTTTTTGAATGAGCTCACCCGGCCGCCCGCAGGGGGGGGGGGGGGGGACGCCACGAGGTGCGTCGAGATGCATGATTTACGACGGCAAACACGCCCACCACCGTCGACCCGATGAAAGGGCGTCGGCCTCGCTGACTGGCGGCCAACGCGAAAAACAGCCTCCAAAGCAATTTGAAAATTGAAGTTGAGAGGCGAGGCCGGAATCGGGAGCGGTCCCGGACGAGACCGTCTTCACGGGGGAATTCATAACGGCCGCGCTAAATTATAGATGAGCTCTCGCCCGCTCAGAAGCCCCGGAGACGAGCGCTCCCTGGCAGACGGACGCACGCCGCCAGAGCTCAGACCCCCCAACACGACCGCGAGGGGTTTCTGTCTTCCAGGTGCGGCGGGTCTTAAACAAAGTGGACTGAAGAGATGAGTTGCGAGACGCTTTAAAAAAAAAAAAATTATGTTACGCTCTCTCTTGTTACACCCAATAAAAATCCCGGAGATGTTAAGTCAACAACGTGCTGCATGGCCTCTTGGCTTCGACAACGATATTTACAACACTTTTTTTTCTCTTAAAAAAAAAAGAAAAGCAGAATAGGCCCATTCAGGGCAAGAAAAGCACCGAGACGGCGGATCACGGAACATAAATCCGAGCCCGGCATGTGTGTTACTTATGACCTCTGTCAAAGGAAAGGAGAAAATGGTTCTTAGAATATCGTCAGGTCTTAAACATGGGGGGACTGGGCTTCATGGGGTGGATATAATAATCTCTAGACACTCGTAGCTCACTCTGGATTCATGGATCCGAGCAGCTGAGCATGATCTCCTCTGGCAGCTCTGCACCGAGGCTGGAAGGCTTCTTTGTATTGAGCACATACTTCCTGCTTTAAAAGGGTTAGTCCGTCCCTCATTACAAAACACATATTTTCTCACTTTGGCTGCAGCTCTTGGTCTCCAACAATTCATATAGTTTCAGTTGCAATACGCTTCGGCTTTTAATGAATCTGTTATTTTTCCACGACATGTACTCATGTACTTAAAGCCTCCTGCGGCCACACAGCATATTTAATTAGGATGTGTTAATAGCAAGGCGATGAATGTGTGTGTGTGTGTGATAAATAAGTTTGCTTTGATCCTGGGAAAAAAAAAAAGTGAAAAACTTTGCCACAGGGAAAAAAATGCAATCTACCAAAAGAACAAAACAAAAACAATAGATGTTTGCTCCATACATAAAAAAAGGGGAAAAAAATTGAAATAACTCGGGTGCCATACAAAAAAGAGCAAATCCCTCTTTTTTGGTCACCCTCAATGACAAAACACCCACTTCAGCTTCAGCTCCTGCACTTCGACACGCAGATTTAAAATATGGAGGGGTAAGAAAAAACGAGATGCTTTGAATAAAAGTGGATTTTGTTTGAAAAGGCTTTCAGGACGGACCGCCGCAGTGCACGGCCGCCGGTCTGACCACAGTGACGAGAGACGGCTCTCTGGAATGTGGTCGTGCAAGAAGAACGCGCCAAGAGTCCTAATGAGCACACGGGCACGTTGAGTTCCCGAAGAGACACAAATCCCAGCTGCTGCCGGTCCAGCTGTGCGGGAACGTGGAGGTGAGGTTGTTAACGTGATGGAGGTTGTCGGCGAGTCCTGGAAACGCGAGAAGGAGGTCCACGTTTTGACCACGGGAAGAATTCCAGAAACCCTTTAGAGCAGGAAGAGCAGGAACTGATCGGGATCTACATTTCTTTCCATCTTGACGACGCTCACAGCCCAGCTGAAGCTCCTGAAGTATCTCACAACGGTCAAAACGCAGTAAATAACTAGAACGGGCACTCGGTAGAGCGCATACCTTCGCATATCACAAGATTGGGCATTGAATTATGAACATTTTGGCATTAGTTGCATGCCAATTGGATAGAAATTGACCGTGCTATGGTAAAAAGAAGATTTTGACCTTTTCATGACCTTGACCTTGACCTTTGAAACGATTGATCCCAAAATCTAATCAAATGGTCCCCGAATAATAACCAACCATCCCACCAAATTTCAAGTGATTCGGTTTAATACTAATTGTGTTATGCGAATAACACGCATACAAATAAATAAATAAATACATAAATAAATAAATGGCGATCAAAACATAACCTTCCGCATTTTCAATGCGAAGGTAACAAACGCCACGACACGCTTTTTGTTCCGACTGAAAAAACCAAAGGAATTAAACGTCACAGTGGTGGTTTGTGGGTAAAATATCACGACTTTGAACCGGTCGGACGGTTTGGTGCGACTGCTCGGCCATTCCTCTACGTATCCTGTTCTCATGAAACACGCCGATTCAAAGCCTTTTTGTCTTTTCAAAATCCTTTGTGTTCCGGCGAGCCGCTCGACAACGAACCCGTCTGATGTCAGAGCGCCGCCGGATCGGATCAGATCTGAAGTGATGGCGGCGCGGCAGATGAAAAGGGAAGCAGCGAGGCGTTCCCGCTGTTTCCTCATCCGGTGTGGCATGTGTGAGAAATTCAGCTGCCTGGTATGTATGTGTGTGTGTGTGTGTGTGTGTGTGTGTGTATCTGAAGGGGGCGTGAGCACTCTCACCGGAACCTGGGGCCAGCTGGAATCAATGTGTGATATGTACTCTTTGAGTGTGTGTGTGTGTGTGTATATGTGAAATGTACATGTGTGTGTGTACGTATGTATCGCCATTGTAAACGAGGAACAGAGTGCATGTGTGAGTGTGTGTGTGTGTGTGTGTGTGTGTGTGTGTAAAAAGGCTGGGCGGTCACTCCATAAATCAAGAGGCCCCCCTGCCCTCCTGGCCCTCCTTACCCTCTCGGCTCAATATCATAACAAATAGCCCTTCAGAATAAAATGAAGTCTCTCTTTGAGACCCCGTCGTACGTTGGCGCGCCGCATGCAGACTCCGTCTTCTGTGTCCGTCTGAAGAGGTTTATTTATCCTCCACAAACTTCTGCAGGGGCCGGCGGGCCGGCTGCGGCCCCCGGGATGAAAAGAGCTCTTTATGCGGGGAGCCTTTTCCACGCCGGAGGAACAGGAAGCGGCGCAGACCCCCGACCCGAGGAGCCGCCGCCGCGTCGGGCCTCGGACGACGTTCGGCTCGGCGGACGCGCGAACGCTTCGTCCGACTCGCGTGGTTTGAAGTGATACGTTTGGGTTTTACTGGTTTACAACGCCGGCTGACTGTCTGTCGACGCACATTCATATCAATAACTATTACTCTCGCATTCGGAGCAGGAGTTCTCCAACAGATGTTCAGCGCCGACGCGGTGAGGAGGGAACCACGAAGCTTCTTCAGTGAAACATTAACCCTCCTCTTACCTTTGGGGTCAATTTGGCCCCATTCAATGTTTAACGTCTCTAAATAAATGAATGACATCATTTTGCTTCATATTTCACGACTTTTCCTAATTTATTGGGGACAACTGGGAAAACATCAAATTCACATGACGATATGTTTTCAATGTCCTGAACACAACTTGTACGCATCGGTGTTCTTTGGGGTCAATTTGACCCCAGGCTGTTTTCACTGTGTAAAACATATAAGAACTAGAATGGGCACTCGGTAGAGCGCATACCTTCGCATATCACAAGATTGGGCATTGAATTATGAACATTTTGGCATTAGTTGCATGCCAATTGGATAGAAATTGACCGTGCTATGGTAAAAAGACGATTTTGACCTTTTCATGACCTTGACCTTTGACCCGATCGATCCCAAAATCTATTCAAATGGTTCCCGGATAATAACCATTCATCCCACCAAATTTCATGCGATTCGGTTTAATACTTTTTTAGTTATGCGAGTAACACGCATACAAACAAACAAATAAATAAATAAATACACGGCGATCAAAACATAACCTTCCGCATTTTCAATGCGAAGGTAAATATCAACTTTTTGATTTATTTAAAGGGCTATTTAGGTAGTCAACAAACAAACATAAAGTACCTCACACTTAAACTTGGGAAACAATATTAATTCTAATAATTTTCTGGAGGTTTTAATTGCTGGGGTCAAATTGACCTCAAGGGTAAAAGATGTTAGTAAATTTGAAGGTAACAGGAAGTTAAAGGCAACATATTCCCAATCTGAATTTTGGAGAAAGCCAGCTTAAACATTCTTAAATCATGTTGTTGACATATCAGTCTTATTTTTTTAAAGAGGGAAATTGAGATATCTCTTTGTTTCGCTCCATAAATAAACAAGATACTGTCAGAACAGACATTAACTGTTTTTTAATTAGTCATAAAATATTGTGTAAATCAGGCTGTGGGTGACATATGAACAAACCCTCTGGAAAGTGTAAACTCTCAGAATATAAAAACAACTCATTTTGAAGAAGATGGCCGTTAAAATATATTTACTTATGTATTTTGTATGACTGACAATTACTTTCTGCATCACACATTTTCAGAAATGTTATTTTGGGATATGCACATGAGGCCTTATTATCTAAATGGTCATTGTTGATGGATTTCGGAGGAATGGAGGATTCAGTTCTGGGTTTCATCTCCAGATATCCTCAGAAGAAAACAACACAACTTCTGCCAGTTGCGTATCCTCTGAAGCTCCTTCGTGTCGCCGCTTCAGAGCGACGCCCTCTTGTTCGTGTCTCGCGGCTTCAAACCGGATCGTAAACGGTGGAAGATGACAAGCGTCTCTTTCTGTCGGGGAACTTAACGGGAACTTTTATTGGTCCGCATACCTTTTAAAACCATCTACATTTAAACCACTTTGGAAAGTGATGCAGTCCAGATGGGCCGAGGAGACATTCATCTTCATCAAGCTCATTTTCCCCCCTCCTCCTCTTCCTCCTCGCTAATAATACAACAGGGCCATGTTTCCAACATGTGCGGAGCGGACTGGACACGCTACCAGTGCTAAACATTCCAGGGTCAAAAAGCCTGTTTTCTTATCGCAGGTAATTAGTTGTTTGCTTCTACTTTGTCAAAATAATAACGGATTCTCCTTTTCTTCTCGTAACGGGGGAGAGACCACGGCGTGGACGTGTGACGTCGCGTGAACAGTTTGTCCGTGTAAAGTGCTTCTGAATATATGAATCAAAACGTCATTTTTTTCCGCTTTTGTCTCCACGCTCCCAGAAGTTCCAAAACTAATACATATTTTGTTTTGAAAGGAGTCTCTTCCGCCGCAGCCCGTCTGCTCGCTGTGTCCCGCCAACAGATTCTTTTACTTCTGCTTCCTAAGCTGAACAATTGGACCGGCTGCCAACCGCTTGGCACACTCGGTGTCACATGACCTTCAAACAGGATCTGTGGAACCCCCCCCCCCAGCACCAACCATCAGCCCCTCCAACTCCATAAAGAGCACATCTCTCTTCCTCCATTTCACAGCTATATGCCTATTGTACATCCTGCTAGTGCTGGAAGAGCTCCCTCCTCCTCCTCCTCCTCCTCTTCTTCCTCTTCTTTCTTCTCTGCCCTGTGCAGTGAAACCCCCTCTAATCTCTGTTTAATATGGTTTGGCCGGATGTAAATACCTTCGGACAATGCCCCTTAATCTGAGCCAGCCTGACAACCTCACACCGTTGCAGAGAAGCCTGCCAGCAGAAGATGGAGAGAAGAGAGAGGGATGGCTCGGCGGAGATCAATGAGGAGGGGAGGAGGAGGAAGGAGGAGAGGGGGTTCCCCGGCTTGTTGCCTCCATGCTTCGCCGAGCTCAGGCGCACTTAATCAAAAGAGCCCCTACAATCGAGTTAAAGATAGACGTTGCCTCTAAACATCCCCCCCCCCGGCCTGTGCCAGCCCACCCCCTGCGCTCGGCTGCGCTAACGAGCATCGGAAGCTACTGTACATCCAGAGCGTCTTGGCAGCGGCCAATCGGCCTTTCAGACCCTCTCCCGCCCCGCCCTCCAGCCCCCCGGCCTCAGAGCGGGGTCCGGTCCTCGGTTAATTGTCATTCCACAGACGAACTGGCCGAGTTTCAATTCAACAGACGAGTGTAAGAAGCTGGGCCCCACAGCAGCCAGGATGTCAGCGGAGTGTGTGTGGGGCCACGAGGCGACGTCGTCACGACGCCGAGGAGACGATCCCATCACAAGGCGGCTTTTTGGATCTCCAGATGCTTTTTTTTTTTTGCCGGCCACTTGCTCTTTGGACTTAACGAAGACTTCACTGGCGACGTTTCACGAGTCATCGGCTCGGTTTATTGATTTCGGGTCAATCTGGAGACGTCTGAGGGGCGAGGGACGCTCGCTCAGCGTCTCTGGATCAGAGGAGTGATTAGAAATAGATCAAAGCACAAAAATAGGAACGCCGTTTGACGAGAACAAACGCAGTCTATGAAGAATGGAATTTAAAAAAAAATATTATTAGTTTCTTAAAAGCTTTTATACCCCAAACCCCAAAGACAAGAAACAGCTGATCAAAACGTCTGTGAACTGACGCAGCAGCGCGAGGAGACGCCTGATTGAAATGTTACACTTTGACCTCCGTTGACCCCGACCCCTGCCCTGAACTCTGGCAAGTGAACCCCCCCCCCCACACACACACTCACTGACTATTGATGCTCCCCAGGACCTGTCTGTGGCGGTGGGTGGGATGGTGACAAAGACATCAGTGTCATGTGATGTATGGAAAGGCCCACTTGTTTTTTTGGACTTTGGACACACACACACACACACACACACACACACATACACACACACACAAACATGCACACACACACACAAACACACACACACACACACACACACACACACACACACACACACACACACACTTCCTGAGCCGCTTCCTGTCCCGAAGCTCTTCTTCTTTCTAAAGTGTCAGGTTTACGCAGCACAAGCGTAATCTAAAGTATCCGATGGAGACCCAGTGACCAGAGCTCAGGACGGTACTTTATAAAATAAATAAATTCCTAATAAATAATACTCATTTTGACTTAAAGGACAAATGCCGTACAAAGTAAAATGCATGATGGCCGACTAGAATAAACCTTTTGTCCGGTTGGTGATGTCTTTGTGCGGGACCACATCCGTGATTCTTTGCTCCAACACAACCGCGAGTCGACGGTGTGTTTTTGTAGCGTCAACAACTTCAAACAGTTCGTCAATCACCCTTTCCGGTGCTTTTGGTCTTCAGCCTCTTGATAGTTTCTTTCACGATCGATCAAACTCCCGAAGAAAGAGCGTGAACGAGTTGAAGCGTGAAGAAGAGGAGCAGGCGGTCTCCCGCCGCCGGCTCCGCGCTCCGAACATCGCGGAACTCCTCGCTGCGTTTAGCGCGCTTGCTTCTGAGAGCGGGACGAGAGCAGGACAGCCTCTAATCCCACCGACCCGCCCTCCACGTTCAGCACCAACGGGCCACAGAGAGGAGCACAACAGTTGTCCTGAGACATGGAGACCAGCAGAGCCTGAACACTCACCAACAGTCCTCTGGGTCAAGATGAACCAACTGACAGTTTGGAGAGCAAAGAAACCCCAAAACATGTTTCACATTCAGCTGTAAATGCTAAACGTGACGCTGAAGAGCGCGTCAGCCATGCCCTGCGGGTCGACAGCTGGACCAGATGTATCCATGGTAACCGGGGGGGGGGGCTGCATCTGTACATGCTTCACTATGGCCGACAGCCCTGCTTCGCCATTGGTCAAGGAGTTAATGGAAGACACACGAACATGTTCCATCGCTCTCCTGTTCACGCCGACGTGCCGCTGAGCAAAGCTCTCGCACTCGACTTTGAACCGCGACGAAGAAGTTAGAACTGCAAAAATCTGTCAGCCCTGTTGTTGATGTCTTCTTTCCAGGTTGTTTATTACTTTATTACCTTCGCATTGAAAATGCGGAAGGTTATGTTTTGATCGCCGTGTATTTATTTATGTATTTATTTATTTATTTGTATGCGTGTTATTCGCATAACAAAAAAAGTTTTAAACCGAATCGCATGCAATTTGGTGGGATGATTGGTTATTATCCGGGGACCATTTGATTAGATTTTGGGATCAATCGGGTCAAAGGTCAAGGTCATGGATAGGTCAAAATCTTCTTTTTACCATAGCACGGTCAATTTTTATCCAATTGGCATGCAACTAATGCCAACATGTTCATAATTCAATGCCAAATCTTGTGATATGCGAAGGTATGCGCTCTACCGAGTGCCCGTTCTAGTTAACAGATGTGTCGGTGCTCTTCGTTGTGAAAGCCTGACTTCGGTTGGAGGTCATTGCATAAAGGTCAAAGACGTCAACATGACCCTTTTAAAAAGAAGCTGCAGCCGAGGTTCAGACTGCGACCCGCCTCCCCGGATTGACAAAAAGAATACTCGGTCCTCAGACTTGTAAAAATGATTGAATAGTTTGCAGTAAGGACTTTCTTCGGCGTCGTGAGGAGAGCGTCGGCACGCGAGGAAACAATGCACTTCATAACCAGAGAGGCAGCATTAAAAAATTAAAAATTACATTTCATGAGAGCTTTGAAACGGTTTTGACCCTGGGTGTTTAAAAAAAGGAAAGAAACTGGAGTCAGCTCGACGGTCACCGCTCCGCCATCAGCCGGCGTCTCTCTTTCTCCTCTTTCCACTCTTCCATTACGCTCTGCAGACGGTACCAGGGTTTATTAGTTTAGCTCGCCCAGCAAAATAACATAAGGGGAGAGAGAGGGGGAGGGGGAGGGGAGGTGGGGGGGGAGCTAAGTTTGTTTTTTATATTAGATGAGTCAGCTGCCTTGGATCCTGGATGTGGGGGGGGGGGGGCGGGGGGGCTTTAAACAGAAGGGAGTCGACCCCCGACCTTTCTAAATGAAGCGGTGGCGGAGGAGGCGAGCAACGATGTTGGATCAGCCATCTGAGAGAGGAGGAGAGGCGGAGCCTATTAGACCTGCACGACATGCTCTGGCAATACTGCACTAAATGTTGGTCAAATCAATGAAGCCAATTTGGATTTGTTGTGGCAGACACAGACGAAGAGGAGGGATGTAGGAGGAGGAGGAGGAAGAGGAGGAGGAGAGCAGATGTGTGAGTGTGACCAAGAAGCAGGAGGGAGAGGGGGAAAGGTAAGAGGAAGATAGACGGAGGAAGAAGATGAAAGACACACACACACACACTCTGAATGACGAGCACGGACGTAAAAACAAACCACACACACACACACACACACACACACACACACACACACACACACACACACACACACACACACACACACACACACACACACACACACACACACACACACACACACACACACACACACACACACACACACACACACACACCATGGTGAACACTGTCTGTGGGCTCTCTGCTTCCATTCACAGAAATGTAAATGGGTTAAAGCAGAGGGAGGAGCCCAAAGAAACAAAAACAACAGTCCAGAAGACTCTGTGTGTGTGTGTGTGTGTGTGTGTGTGTGTGTGTGTGTGTGTGTGTTCTGTGCCAACCCCATTGGAAGATTGTATTTTGTTGCTGGCACAGGCAAACAGGTGGCAGGTTGTGTGCCGAGCTGTAAGGAGTCCAACACACACACACACACACACACACACACACACGCACACACACACTCTATGTATGCATGAGGACTGTGTATATTGGCTCATTCTAGCAATTATCCTCCATCATAACTATTCAATCAGAATTATGCAGCCATATATATATATAGTGTGCATGAATGAGAGAGAGAGAGAGATAGAGAGAGAGAGATAGAGATAGAGAGAGATAGAGAGAGATAGAGAGACGGTGAACAGCATTAAACGGTTGAAAGAGACACGTAGCTCTCAACAAAACACAATCAATGAGTCACTTCACAGCACAAACACATTTAGTCAGATTTAACTGCAGCTCCAGCTGACTTAACCCCCCACACACACACACACACACACACCCTGCACGCCCTCCAAAACCAATCCTCCTGCTCTGACACAACGAGCCTCTTTGTTCCGCTCCATGTTTGCCGTATCTGTTGAGTATCTCAACGATTTCCTCAAGGGGAGCTTTGTAATTAAAAACCCGACCGCAAGTCAACGCCGCCAGAGGTAGAGGACATGTACAGGTGTGTGTGTGTGTGTGTGTGTGTGTGTTGCAGAGACACCGTTGGGGTGAAACGGGCAGAGCCTTCGAAGGTCTCCGAAAACTGACGGGGATTTGACAGAAGCCCAAATAAGAAATATCAAAGCTTGCGTCAAAATATCCGAGTGCAGAAGAGGAAGAAGAGAAGAACAAAATGGAATCCCACTGCAGGGCGAGCAGCGAGCCGATCACACACAGCGGCGTCCATCAGTCATCCGCTGACGGGCAGAGAGACTTTCAAAGGCATTAATTAGGTGTATTAATACAACCGTAACCGTGGCCTGCAGACGGGGTCGGGCCGACAGCGACCCCTGACCTACAGCGACCCCCTGACCTACAGCGACCCCTGACCTACAGCGACCCCCTGACCTACAGCGACCCCCTGACCTGGCGACCCTGACCTACAGCGAGCCCTGACCTACAGCGACCCCTGACCTACAGCGACCCCTGACCTACAGCGACCCCCTGACCTACAGCGACCCCTGACCTACAGCGACCCCCTGACCTACAGCGACCCCTGACCTACAGCGACCCCTGACCTACAGCGACCCCCTGACCTACAGCGACCCCTGACCTACAGCGACCCCTGACCTACAGCGACCCCTGACCTACAGCGACCCCTGACCCACAGCGACCCCTGATCTACAGCGACCCCTGACCTACAGCGACCCCTGACCTCCAGCGACCCCTGACCTACAGCGACCCCTGACCTACAGCGACCCCTGACCTACAGCGACCCCCTGACCTACAGCGACCCCTGACCTACAGCGACCCCTGACCTACAGCGACCCCCTGACCTACAGCGACCCCTGACCTACAGCGACCCATGTACAAAAATGTACAAACGACACAAAGAACACATCAACAAGTTGTTGTTCTGCACTTCTTGCCGTCTCGTGTTTCTTAAGAAGTTAAAGACGATCGTTGTGTGAATGTCAAGGTGCGTTCACACCAAAAGCGATGCGATTTTTCGCGTCGCTCAAAACGCGTGAGTTTACTCGCTCGACCGTTCGCCGTGTTCACGCCATGAGCGTCCAGACGCTCCGCGAGGGGTGGGGCTTATCTCCGTGTCTCGTCTCCGTAAAGACCGTTATCATCTCCTCCATCCACCAGAATAACTCACCACTAGTTCTGCTTTATACTTGTTGTGGACGTCCCACACACTGACGCCCTCGTGTTTGGGTTGATGACATCACCCGTAGGCTCACTCAGCTCGGTCACTTTCACCGATGAAGTCACTGTTACGCCTGAAAGACTTCCGCTTCCAGCTACGAGAGCGGAACATCTAAACGCTGTTATTGTGTTCATTACATTATAATATATAATATATGTTATTGTGTTCATTACATTATAGTATATAATATATGTTATTGTGTTCATAACATTATAATATATGTTATTGTGTTCATTACTATATAATATGTTATTATGTTCATTACATTATAATATATGTTATTGTGTTCATAACATTATAATATATGTTATTGTGTTCATAACATTATAATATATAATAAATGTTATTGTGTTCATAACATAATATATAATACATTTTATTGTGTTCATAACATTATAATATATGTTATTGTGTTCATAACATTATAATATATAATATATGTTATTGTGTTCATAACATTATAATATATAATACATGTTATTGTGTTCATAACATTATAATATATGTTAGTGTTCATAACATTATAATATATAATACATTTTATTGTGTTCATAACATTATAATATATGTTATTGTGTTCATAACATTAGAATATATAATATATGTTATTGTGTTCATAACATTAGAATATATAATATATGTTATTGTGTTCATAACATTATAATATATAATATATGTTATTGTGTTCATAACATTATTGTCCGACTTAAAGGGGAAGCGTCCCACCTCGGTCCTCAGGGAAACCAGGAGCCGTGTTCAACGTTTAACACCCGTCCAACAAACTGTCTGAAGTGCCTGATGGACGACGGATAGAGCAGCCGTTGCTTAACGAGTCGTCTTTCTCCACAGCTGATTTTCGTGCCTCCAACACTGGGCGAAAGATTCCGTGATAACGTCGCCAGGGAAACGAGCGTTCGTGCGGAGACTCCGAAAGCCGACGTGTCGCTGCGGAGGAAGACGAAGCGACTTTTTACGCTCAGGTTATGATGGACGGCCCAATTGTCTCTCGTGAAAGCCCCCACGAGGAGGACGACTCGGTTACATCACGGGACGATCGAAGGGAATGTCGAGCGACCGCAGGACGTCACGCCGAGAGCTGACTCCAGGAAAAGCAACTGTTTTTATGAGCGCACGCCGGAGAGGCGGAGCTACTGCATCTGAGAGACGAAGAAGAACCGGGAGACGTGTCCGCCGGGTCTTTGTGACTCTTCACGATCCCGGATGCAGATTTGTAGACACGGCTTGAAAAGGGGATTTCTCTTTCTCACACTAAAGTCTTTCCTCGTAAAATTAGCGCAATAACAGCTGGTTGTAAACGCGGCGTGTTTTCACTGCAATCCTGCACTGAAGCTGCTGGCTGGCTATATGTACTACACACACACACACACACACACACACACACACACACACACACACACACACACACACACACACACACACACACACACACACACACACACACACACACACACACACACACAGGAGAGGTTTTCAAAAGACAAGTGTGTGTAAGTAGGAGAGTGAGAGAGAGAAGTGAAGTGACATTGTGTGTGTGTGTGTGTGTGTGTACGAGAGAATTGTCGAGTCTGAGCGTAAATCTGCGGCTGGCGTGGTTTTAACGAGTCTCTTAATGACCCAAACAAACCCTGCTGACATTTACACATGGGGGGGGGGGGGGGGGACACACACACACACACAACCTTGTACTTCTATCTTTGCGAGCATACTCTCACCTTCGACCTGACCTTTACCATCACAACTCTAAGCCTGACTGCAGGACCCGAAGGTACGAGGTATATATTGCCGATGTATTGGCAAAACATTTTTTTTCATAAAGAAAACATCTTTTTTTTAATTTGCATTAGAACATTGAGATAAACCTGCGTTGGTAGAATAATTACAAAATGGCCAAAACACCCTCATTTTCCAAAGTGCTCACTCTCAGGGTCTAAAACTGTTGTTGGTCCTCACAAAGATAAGTGGACGAGTATACACACACACACAACATTACACACATTTTATTCCTCTGAAAATGCCGCACATGTTTGGTAATGCGATTACAAGGTGTAATGACCCCCCCACCCCCCCCCCCCCCCACACACACTCTCCCTCTCTCTTCGCTGTCCTTTAATTTTTCTCTCTTTTCATCTTGCCTTTCATAATCCACCTGGACTCAAACAGACATGGCATTCATTTAACTGCAGACTGCACGTAGACCTGCTCTGACACATAGAAAACACACACACACACACGCAAGCACACACACACACACGCAAGCACACACACACACACACACACACACAAAGAGGCATTAGCTGCAAACTCAATGTGTTGATTTTAAACGTCTGAGAACTTCGGAGAAGATGAGCCACATATTCCTTCTGAGATGCACAGGGGGGGGGGGGAGTGTGTGTGTGTGGTCATTAAATAGAGGGGAGAAGATACACACACACACAACCTCTGTTTTGTGTCATCAGTCACATGGATACAGACCAGATGATGACTTCAATATGTATTCCAGAGAGCATTTTAGAAATATGGCAATTATGTATTTTTTGTTTGTGTGGCGTTCATCAACAGAAAGCAGTGTTCCCCATCTAAATAACAGAACTACGGTGGCCCACAGGGGCCAGTGGTCACGCACATACTTTATTATCTGGCAGCTCAATTGAAACCAATAAATTATTTGGACATATGAATAAAAGCTGCCCAACAAACTGCAGCCTATAAGCCCTTTTAATTCATATTTACATGTAAACTATCACGGGCACTTTTGTCCTCAGCACCTGCTCAGGTTTGACCCTGAAACAGATCCACACATTAATCCACACCCCCACACAGTCTCACACACACACACACACACACACAGTCTCTCTCTCTCTCACACACACAGTCTCTCTCACACACACAGTCTCTCACACACACACACACAGTCTCTCTCTCTCACACACACAGTCTCTCACACACACACACACACACAGTCTCTCACACACACACACACACACACACACACACAGTCTCTCACACACACACACACACACACACAGTCTCTCACACACACACACACACACACAGTCTCACACACACACACACAGTCTCTCTCTCTCACACACACAGTCTCACACACACACACACACACACAGTCTCTCACACACACACACAGTCTCTCACTCACACACACACACACACACACAGTCTCTCTCTCTCACACACAGTCTCTCTCACACACACACACACACAGTCTCTCTCACACACACACACACACAGTCTCTCACACACACACACACACACACACACACAGTCTCTCTCACACACACACACACACAGTCACACACACACACACACACACAGTCTCTCTCACACACACACAGTCTCTCACACACACACACACAGTCACACACACAGTCTCTCTCACACACACACAGTCTCTCACACACACACACACAGTCACACACACACAGTCTCTCACACACACACACACACAGTCACACACACACAGTCTCTCACACACACACACACACAGTCTCTCACACACACACACAGTCTCTCTCACACACACAGTCTCTCACACACACACAGTCTCTCACACACACACAGTCTCTCACACACACACACACACACACACACAGTCTCTCACACACACACACACACACACAGTCTCTCACACACACACACACAGTCTCTCACACACACACACACACAGTCTCTCTCACACACAGTCTCACACACACACACACACAGTCTCTCACACACACACACACACACAGTCTCTCACACACACACAGTCTCTCACACACACACACACACACAGTCTCTCACACACACACACACAGTCTCTCACACACACACACAGTCTCTCACACACACACACACACACAGTCTCTCACACACACACACACACACACAGTCTCTCACACACACACACACAGTCTCTCACACACACACACACACACACAGTCTCTCTCACACACACACACACACACACAGTCTCTCACACACACACACACACAGTCTCTCACACACACACACACACACACAGTCTCTCACACACACACACACACAGTCTCTCACACACACACACACAGTCTCTCTCACACACACACACACACACACACAGTCACACACACACACACTCACACTCCAGTCTTCTGTCCAAGTACCATCTAGACACGTCACTCCAGTAACACAGTCATTCACTCACACACGTCACACGTCTCACACCACGCACAGTCTCACCAGCACAGCCTCAGTGTCTCTCTTTACCCGAGGCACTGGAACGACAGGCTCTCACGCCAAACAGCTCTCTTACCACCAGCAAAGGTCTCGTGCCACAACAGTCATAAGGCACAGTCATCACAACATCCCTGTACATCGAGGGCTCTATAAACACACACACACAACTAGCTGCTCGTTTCACCCTCAAGCACAGTGACTGAACACAGTATCTTTTCAGCAATAACAATAATGCTCCACATGTCACATATCATACGGTACAAAACAGTTCACGTCCAAAGCATCATCTCAGTCCTCTCACACACGTCGAGTCAACCATCCGACACAACTGAGTCTGAGCACGTCTTCACACACACTACACACACCACACACACGAGTCTCTACACACAAACCGTCTGCATGCGCCCACGCCAGTGCATCATGCACCAGCAGACAGGCGAATCACAGTCTCTACATCGGAGTCATAACAGTGCAACAAACACACAGATAGTGTGCTGCTTTCTTTCGTGCTGTTTTGGGCTCGGAGAGCATTGAGCCACTGCTCAGGTTTGTAATGCGAGTCATTCTGGGTTTCCCCACTCTCGCATCTGAGTTGATCGTGAGGGAATGAGCTGCGAGGTCAACCGCCGTGGAAACAGATCTGCGACTGAGCACGTCTTGGTAACAATTACAACACACACAGACCACTTGAGCGCGACGCCGATTGAGCGCTGCAGAAGGAAGAGAGCTGAGCAGTACCCATGTGTGAGTTCTAATACTTATTGAGGTCTGTTGATGACGAGTGACTTGAGAAGAGTTTCCAGGAGACAGCATACGTTTTATTTCTTTCTTTCTGATAGAAGATAGTGAGTTAGCAAAGTTTTACGTCCAAACGTGCTGTCTGATCTCGGGTTTCTCCGCGCTCGGGGCAACCCACCGTGAATCCAAAACACTGAGTATCTCTCACTTTGGCAAATGACCTCTGATGGGTCACATGCCCAGGCGTTCTGTCCAATCACTGGACCGTAGAAGGGTCGAACACAATCAGTTCCCGATCACGGCCGGACGCGTGCGCGCGACGCAGGAGGGCAGGAGGAGCAACAGCTCACCATTAGCCCTGTCGAGGTGTCTGTTTATTACGGCTCTGGAGTGTGCCACGCTGGAGACCGGCCTCGACGGTTTACACCAACTCACGTCACCAAGTAAGTGATGGACAGCATGGAGAGCGAGCGCATAACGCAGACCGTATTGGGTTGAGCTCGCGTGGCGCTGCGCGGCCGTCCCGCGAACCGACATCATTTCAACAGCCTCGCAGGTAACCACTCGGACCTGCTATAAAGCTGGATCGTCACACCCCCGACTAGGATACATCGTTGCTCACTGTTTTGAGGTCACATCACACGTTGAAGTCGCCTTACGACCGAGAATGAGCCCTGACCGCGGAGGCGCTCGTCTGAATGGGACGGGGCGTCAACTGCCGGCGAAGGGGGAGGAGGTACGCTGAGCCGGTGGCGCAGCGTCCGTTCTCTTACGGCGCTGCCAGGGAGCGGAGGTCCCGACGACCAGACGGCACCTCGTGAGCTCTGCCCAGAACGCCTCGCGAGACCGCAAAACAACCGATCCCGTCGCATGAATCTCGAGTGGAAGGACCCACGCGACACAACAACAGGACACACACACACACACGAGAACATCCACTCATCGAGCAACACAGAGACCGCGGAAGCACGGCGCACGCCCGCCCCATCAATGACCGACACAGTCCAAGTGTTGCGAACTTAACTGAACTTTCACTATAGAAGCCTGGGGCCTGTGTCATGGAAAGCTGGAGCCGACTCGTGCGAGTGAAGAACAAACACACACCTACTCCTGGTGGTCACGACCACTGATCACATCTTCTCTCAGCGTGCGGACGCTACGGCAGCCGGAGGAGAAGCGTGACGGTTTACACGGCGCAGCGCGAGACTGCTCGGGTTTCTCCGTCTCTTTCCGAGCAGGAAGAAGACTGGAATGCCGATTGAGACGCAAAGTGTGAGACCGAGAAATCCACCTGGACCAACACAGATCTTCTGAAAGGGCACTTAGCTTCCGATTCCCTTTGGGTAATAAATAAACTCTGACGTTTCCTGAAGACGCGGCGAACCACAAGACGCCTAACTCCACGCGTCAGCAATACATCGAGCAGAAGGAAACACAGCACACTGATCATCACATGACAGCTGGACACTCACGACAGACTATCGACGCTTCACCCTCATCACGCGGGAAGCGCACACCTAACTCCGTGGCGCGGTGGCTTTAACTTAACCTAACTGTTCCGTCAGGACGCGAGAGTCCTTGCTCGTCAAACAGAGACGCAGCCGTGTCCACGAGCACAAAGCACACGCTGTGGGGTGTAGGTCGCGTGCGATAACAGGCATCTGGCGTCTCTCGTCTCCACTGGCCGTCACTCTCCCTTCCTTCCGCGGGAACTATGCCCTAGTGCTTTAACGTGGCAGCGATGAGACAGGCGCTCGTTTCGGACTTTGGGGACATACACACACCTACGCATCACTCAGCTCGGTCACGACGAATTGAGCGCACGGTTAACCCGCTGAGAAGCGAACATCCGTCGATGTCGTCGACGACCGGGGAACTTAACTTCCTGTGGCCGGAATCAGGAGTGAACCCTGGACGTGGACTCGGCGGAAGAGGCACCGATGCCAGGAGGAGCGCCAGGCCGGCCACACTTCTGCTTTAGGTCGTGCGGACGCAGAAAGCAACACGACTTCTGTTCAGAAACATGCTCCGCCTGGCTTGGAACCGTTCGACGGCGGATTCAAACATCCCGCGTCCCGGCACGCATCCGCGTACTCAGTGGTCGACTGTTGAATGAGTAAGAGAATCCAACAAGACAGAAGAAGTTTACGTTCTCTGGTAGCGGACGCAATCGACCTGGAGCATTGAAGATATCGGATGCAGTTGGAAACGAGTGTTGAGACGAAGGTCTCGCTGGCTCTTTCCCACTTCCTGCACTCGACTCTCCTCATTGTCGTGTGACTTCATGAAATCCTATCAGTTTTCTCAGACACTTCACGAACACCTGAAACGTCAGAAATGTGCTATCGGACCACACTCTCGAACAGACACAAATAACACATCATCGGATTATTGAGGAGGACGATACACATCACACGACGTCTGCCGAGACAACGATCCTCAGGCGTGCTGTTTACGACGAGTCGAAGGAAGATTCATAAGTCACACCATCCGTCCAAGAGCAGACGCTCGGGGTCTACAGATAAGCTCAACGCTGGTCCATGAAGTTGGAACGCGTGGGACGTGACGGACTCAGCGGGATTATAGGCGCCGGTAGACGAGGCGGAGCGACTGGCTCATGTTTCTTTGAGAACGGAGAACTCGGACAATTGAATTATTGAGGCAACGCCAAAGTGTTAAGAGCGAGGTCGAAAAGCCACGTCCAGTCACACGGAACGATCGTAGCTCTCTGAGGCAGCTGTCAAGCTTCAGTGCTACCGGCGTAATTGATGCCCAACTTGAGCACGTTTTGAAACGACATCTCTCTGAGGTTACAATCACATTTCCACGCGAAAAAGGGAACTACTGCTGAGACATCGAGCGATGAGGCACACCGCGAACGAGGCCGAACTGTTGAATCATCACATCTACAAACCAGAGAACACTCACTGCTCCAAGGGGAACTCGTCATGTAGAGGTATTGCTTTTGAATCTTAAATTACACTGAATGATACGTCTTGAGAAATCGCGTGGCGATTTACAGATCCATCAGCACGCTGAAGCGACTTGCCGAGGTCTTGTTATGATATTACATCACAGCATCGACACACACACATCGGTGGTCTACTCAATCAAGACACCACACGCTAGAGCTCGAGATGAAGCGAGCAACGCTCGACGCGGGCCCATGCGAGACTTCTCCGACGTGCCGTCATGACAGGGCAGCGTGGCTTCTTTCAAACGAGGAATCATGTCTGCGGAGCGGAAAGCAGTTTTAGCGTTTTCTTCTTCACCGGTCGTCAGCTCGATACGGAAGTCACCTCTGACAGCGAAATGGTATGCTTGTTTATGAGGAGTCCAAAGTGTTGGGGGCCGGACGTACAACTGAATCCCTAAACCCTGTGTGAGAGCTGTCCGATCACAGTCATCGTCTCATGGAACAAGAGGGAACGTGAAGCTGTGCAGCATTTCGTTTCGGGGATAATTAGTGATGAAACCACGAGACGTGTTTACGTAGAAGCGCGACACGTGATCTGGATACGTCCGCGAGACCACGGTTGCAAACTGCTTCAGTGTTTTTAATGGAAATATTTTCTCGACCTGTAAAGCGAAACACGATCCTGAATAATACATAAAATGAATCCACGCTAGGAAGCTGGACGAAAGGACTTCGAGCGAGAGTTCAAACCCGATCATCCCGGGAGGCAGTGAGCAACACGATATGTTTATAGAAGGTCTTCGTCACTTGAAGTCATCATATTTTCTTTAGTTTCCATAATTTTCTCAGTTGTATCGACTGCTTCCATATTGTGTTGTGTAACTTGTATGAATATATTAAATATTTTTAAACACATTTTTACAATTTCTTTTTTGTATTAATACAATTAAAATGTTTATCGGCACTCTGCTGGGAAATAATGATCGTTTGAGTAAATAAAACATTTCGGATTATTGGGATGAAGTTATCACATGAATCACAGTCTGCCACGCAGCAAGACAGAGCATGCTTTTACTTTGAAGGGTCATGTTGGTTATATGGAATATTACAGTCAATTAGTGTTTGCGCCACACACATCAGCGTTTCTTCTCAAATCAGACGAGTCGGGGCCAATTATAGCCTCGCGCTCCTGATGTATGAACGCGTGGAGAAACCGCGCGCGCGGAGCTCCACGCGGGGGGAGTTCTCTCAGGCCGGTGCCGGTAATGAACAGAGGCAGACTGAGGCTCATTTGGCCTCGGATTGAAAACGACGAACATGTCTCGGGTCAATAAATGCAATTAATGTGCAGCCAACGCCAAACTATTATCACCCGCGCGCTCGTTTCACGCCTCCGACATCTAACCGGCCAAAGCGGTCACACGTCTCATTCCGGGATGACGATAATCCGGTGATGCTTTTTTTTTTAGGACACGATAGGAGTCAAAGCTGCGGCTGAGGGGGCCGGCGTCACCATCTGAATCCCATTGAGGCGCGCGTGTGTTTGAAGAGGGGGGGGGGGGGACTGATCTGCTGCTGAGGGAGGGCAACCGCACAGCTCGTTCATTCAAAGGGAGGAGAGGAAGAGGAGGAGGGGGGGGGAGAGGGGGTGATGCTTTCTGGTTTCTGGAGGAACTTCAGAGACGATGAGAGGCGCCGAGGAGCGCGGCTCTGTGAACGAGGCCGATGTGTGATTCATGTCGCTGCTGCTAAACCAGAGAAGACGTCACTGTTGCAGTGAGGAGAGAAACGCTCGTCCTGTAGAGGCTGTTCCGCTTCTTCTGGAGGGGATTTAGAAATCACGCAGGGAAACGTCTGACTGCAAAGGGAGAGCAGAGTTTGTTCAGACGCATCTGATCCTCACGCTCCTCCTGGTGACGTGGGGCCCTCAATATTTTCTCGAAACCAAAGTGTCAATATATATATATATATATATATGTATTTGTTTTAGTTTTAACAGACAGAATGAGGCACTCATTGAGCAAGTTGATTTCCACTGAAAATAAGGGAATGCGCTCAGTCAACTGCCAGTTTGAGATGGAACAATATGTCTCTTCCAGCCCCGCAGTGTGCGTAATGGCACAGCTCTGGGCCGCGCGCAGTTCAGCCAACATGAGGACCAGGAACCTGTGCGCGTTCTCACACACCGAGATGGAATGACGCGCAGAAAGGCGTCCTTTTACTCCGCTGACAGCGGCGGAGACGCGCGCGGGTTGCGCACACATCCCCCACTGCGGCACCTGTGCCACGGCGCGGCCGCGGGGCTGGTCCTCCTCCTCCTCCTCCTCTTCCTCCACCTCCTCTTTCACGCTTCACAGGCACACGGTGTTTAACACCGCGACTTGACACCGAGAGACTGGACAGCTCAACCTGTCTGATCCACTTCTACAAGGAAGTGGAGCTATTCCTCTCGCACTTCTGAGGCTGCAAAGAGCTGTCTTTGTATACTCATAATCATGATAATACTCTTATTAATAATAGTAATAATAATAATAATAATAATAATACGCTACTTACCAACAATATCCCGTTTTGACAGCAACTCGCAGCCTTCCAGGTGTCACCAATCACTCAGGAGGAATAAAACCGCCATTATTGTACTTTAAACTTCATAAAAACCCGTAAAACTACTTTAAAATCCGTAAATCCTCGCGCTGCGGGTCGCGGCGTGACGACAGTTGGGGGGGAAAGTCCGGAATCCCCGTCACAGCGTGACGGCGAGAGTCCTCGGCTCGGTCCCCGCGGCTGCGAACGACAACTTGTCCACTTAGATCCCGCGTCCCGCCGCGCGCTGCTGCCCAACGTGTCCAAAGCTCCGGAACGAGTTCATCCTGCGGCGCACGCGGCGCGGGTCGGGGAGGCGGCACCGGACGCACTGAACGCGGCTCCGCGCTCGGCTCCAGTCGGTGTTGCTTCGGCGCCTCGGATCAACCAACTCGGACTGGTGGCTCTCCGGTCCGTGTACGTAATGTTATTTCGTTTTTTCGTTTCATTCCAAATACGGAATACGGAAATCACGTGGTTTTTTCGTTTCCCGTTTGAAAACCAAAAACGGAAAAACGGAATACCACCCCCGTATTTCGTTTCTGCTGTCTGAAACCAAAAACGACAGAACGGAAGTGCTTAAAATGAAGTCAAAATAAAAGCCAGTGATACATATTCGTATTGACCTTAGAAGAATATTAATTAATCAATATAAAGAATAAATAATTAAACCGGGATATTTTAACGATGCAAACACATAGCAGGGTAACGTTAGAAGAATATAATTTAGTCAATATAAAGAATAAATAATTAAACCTGGATATGTTAGCAACAGTGGTGACGACGGGAAGTTTAATATTCATGTACACAGCAAGAATCACCTTCTCACTTAATGTGTGTGTGTGTGTGTGTGTGTGTGTGTGTGTGTGTGTGTGTTTTGAAACATATGGTTGGAGGGAGCAAGAAAGACTGTCCCACATTTACAAAGAAACAAATGGTCAATTTGACCCGCAACATAACAGGAGGGTTAAATGTAGTTGACACTACAAAGGGTTGCATTTTGGGTAACTGAGTTTATTCTGTGTTTATCTCCCGCAGTAGACGTGTTTAGGTTCGCCACTGCTATATACACCCTTTTGCACTGAAGCACGCAAGATGGACTCCAGCCTGTTACCTTACTTAGATATTGTACAACAAATGATGCATAGTGGCTGTAGTGATGTGGACATAAAAAAACACTTGATATTTGAATGTGGCTTGCGTAGAGGAACGTCCGTGGCCAATATTCGGAAGTTTTGTAAAGACCACGGGTTAAAAAGACAGCGAGTGACGGACCAACAACTTGAAGCTGCAGTCTCCAATGCAATAACACAGGTAGGGTGCAGTTAATTTATTTGCGCGAAAAATGCATACAACGAAACTATAAGTGTGTGTAAGGTTAGTATGTTATACTTTAACCCTCCTGTTATGTTCGTTTCTTACATACAGCCGTCATGCTCCCGGGTCAGTTTGACCCAAAAGTGGTCAGAAACAAAACATCCTAATAACTATAGTTTGTACCTCATCACCAACACCATTACTAACAATCCAATCAGTTTTAGTGGAATTGAGTTATTCACCCTCCATAGATTTAATGAAAAATACATGTTCAAACAATTTTTTAGGTACATTAAAAAATCTAAATCTAAATTAAATTGCATTAGTTTACTATAACATGTATATTCTCCTTTTATTACCATTTAGTAGAAAAATTTCATGGGGTGATGTAGATAAATAGAGATGAGACACCTGTGTTCAGGGTCATAATGACCCGCCCACTAAAAATCAAGCCAAATGAGTCATAAAGGATTTGTATTGAAAGTAAACTTTAGTTATGTTCATTTATAGTGTTGATATGCATACATTATGTTATAAAAGATGACCAAAGGCCAGCACATAGTCATCCTCTTGGTGCAGTCGTATGGATCTGCAGAAATGTCACTCTTGCCTGTCTTCAAAACTTGAGAGCCCTGAACAGGGTGTGTGTCACTCTCAGTCACCCAGTCTATTAGAAGTACTAGAGCACCATATTTATTAGGAGAGACATGAAAGAAAGCCTTACTTTAGTGTCCCATGTCCAATAAAGGTGTATTTAGGGGGAAAATGAGAAACATTTGTAAAGTGTGGTTCTTGTGGGGTGATGGGCACACAGGCAGGATATAGATGGTTCATACAAACAGATGGTAAGAAAGACTGTCCCACATTTACAAAGAGGGGAACTCCATAATAGCTATTGTATTTAGTAGTTATATAGTTATTGTAACACGGTCCGAAAACTGTGCAGCTCCACGCAGCTCCAGCCGCAAATACCTGCCGTAAAGTGTGATCCATGTGACGTCATTCTGTAACTTGCTTGTATTTATTACAATAACAAATGATAACGACATCTTTTAACATTAAAGTTAGACACAGATCTGATTAAAGGTCAACATCTGAATCCAACTAAATAATGTAGCCTACTGCTAATTAAATTTGTCTCTTACAACTACGAGTAAAACATGTTTAAACTGCAACTAGTTTTCATAATCATCTATAATTCAAAACACTTAACAATTAATTGTAATTTAATTGGAGTTGAAGTTGACATTTCATGGCTTAACATTACAATGCAACATGTATTCCTTTCTTTATCTTCAGGGTGGTCCTACCTATGGCAGGAAAATGATGACTGGGAGTCTTGCAGCTGCAGGTGTCTTTGCATCAGAGGGTCGTGTTGGAGCTGTTTTGCGCAACATTCACCCACCTTACCATAAGGCACGATGCCAGATTTTTTTTTTCTTCTCAAATTAGAATATGTTGTGCTATTCAATAAGGTCATGATGTTCTTTTTTGTCTGTGTTTAAGGGAGCAAGGAACCTCAACCCTCTTCCTTACCATGCAGCCTATGTGGGTCACAAAATCCACATGGACCAAAATGAGAAGATTGTCATGTTTGGCGTGACTCATGTGCTGGCAATAGATGGCTTCTCCAGCAAAATTGTTGGACAAGCTACTATGCCTGTAAAGAACAACCTCACCATCTACAATGACGTTTACAGGTAATTGAAAAGACTGTTGTCCTTGTACCCTAAACATTACAAATCATCCCCATTTTATGAGGTGTTTTAACAGGGTGTCTGTGGGTCCTTAACCCTTGTGTTGCCTTAGGGTCATTTTGACCCGAATCAATATTACACCCTCCCCCCGCCTTAGGATTAATTTAACCCCATTCAATGTTTAATGTCGGTGTTCTTTCGGTAGTCAACAAACAAACATAAAGTGCCTCACACTTAAACTTGGAAAACAATATTAATTCTAATAATTTTCTGGAGGTTTTAATTGCTGGCGTCAAATTGAATCCAAAGGGTAAAATATGTTAGTAAATATAAAGGTAACAGGAGGGTGAAACATTGAATCGGGTCAAAATGACCCAAAAGCGGGGGGAGGGTGTAATATTGATTCGGGTCTAAATGACCCTAAGGCAACACAAGGGTTAAAAACAAAAAAATGCATTTAAAATTAAATATCTTACAATTTCTTGAATACCATTTTGTCAGCTCTGAAAAATGCACTTGATTAGGAAGAGACGCACATTTTCGAAAGTGGATTTAAATTCAATATGGCTTGTTAATGTATTAAAAGAAAATGCTCAATTTAAGTGGGATTAGTCGTATGTGAAAACCTTCATAATATATATTTTTTTAGTTTGGATTTGAATCAACGTATTAAATTGCATTCATATTGGTCTAAAAAAGGACTTAAATTAAACTTATTGAAAACTACAGAAACCCTTTTTAAGCAGCAAGTTAAAACTCAACTCACCTCATCAGTACCTGATAACACAAGACCTACTACACATTTTGTAAATGTATCTGACACCATTAGCCTTACCCTCCATACTGCTGTCTGCCAATGTTATGTTTTCTTGCAGGAGTGCAGTAATGGAATATGGGATGTGGGACCAGGTCAGAGTGGATCATGGAAAGGACTTCTACCTCACTCTTTTCATGCAGGAGAAGTTGGCCAGCCACCGCCACAACACTGAAAGGCCACCATATCTCCAAACACCATCGACAAAGGTGATCAACATACAATGGTTTTGCTGATTATAAAGTTAATCAACATGTAATTAAATAACTATTTCACACTTTCATTAATTATTCAGAATGGTTAACTGAAGATATTGAAATGTGTGAAAGTAAGTTAGTCTGGGGGGGGGGAAATATTTGTTTATCAAGAATCTGAAAATGTCTCTATTTTGCAATGACAGAATCACAGAATCGAGAGAATCTGGCCAGAAATCAACAACCGGGTTAACTACCCATTGAAAGCTGCATTGGTCCAACTGGTGGATCAGGAGGAGCTGGACATGGAGGACCAGATGACTCGGTTCTGTGTGTCATCTTTGACATGCCAGTTGGCCCAGATCGGTGTTAACCGAACTGTGCAAGCATGGAATGCACACAGGATTCCTGGTATGTCTTCGGGTTGGTCTTTCAAGCCTTTTTTAATGTGAATAATTATTTTCTAAATGTTTTACTATTGAATGTTTCTTAAACATGTTTTATCAAATACTAGAAGGAGCATGTTGCAATACATGGCATGGTTGTGACAGCCACATTGAATTATTATTACAGGGAGGGGGATACCAAATTACTTGGCCAGAGATGGATGCCCAAATAAACTGTCGACAGACCTTTTGCCAAATGCATCTGTGGCTGCAGACTGGTACGACCAGGAAGTGGGCTCACTGACACGAGTGTCAGACTTTGGCACCAACCCATTTCCAAGTTCACAGGACCAGGAAGCTGCAGTGAGGGAATTTGCTCTGCAGTGCCCTGATACGAGTGTACTGCTGGACAATGCAGTGAATAATCTGCCACAACCGTTCAAAGATGGACTCAAAGGCCTCATCGACATCTCAAGGAGAAATTGTCAACGCTGATGTTTTTGTGTGTCTAAGTTGTTATTGTCTGTGCTTTTAATTAATTGGTTCAACTGACGGGATGTTTTTTCTTTTCTTCAAATGTTGGGGTTTAAAGGAGAAATATGTTCTTTTTGAATAAACACTTATGTCTTTAAAGTCTGGCACGAATTTCATTTTTAATCTGTAATGGGAAAGGCTGGACCTGTAACACCAACTATTGATAGTGACACGGTGTGTTGACCCCCTGCCAGTGTGAGTAAGGCACTGGAAGATGGCTTGTTCAGTGACCTCTGACCTAGGTAACAAACGTACACCCCAAAATATACACACACAAGACGGTTGCAGCCGGTTTAGGGCGGTGAAGCCATGATAACTTCATACATCAGCCACCATCGTATCACTTGTTTCAGGCTCATAAATCGGTCTCCCCGACAGCCGGGTATCACAGATTTGGACCCAGTGTGAAGATTTCCCACTGGAGGAGGACCCCTATGTGGTTAGGAACCTCGCTTGTTTATGAAGGGCAGCTTAAGGACCCTGACACCCTCAGTTTGGATGTCAATCTGACACCTATTGCTTCACTAAGAACACAGCTGATGTCTGAGCACTACAATCACACAGCAGGAACAAACATCAATGATAAACAATCTGAGCCAACCTATAAATCACATAATACTAAACACCATTTTGACCTGAGCTTGTAGCAGGTATAAAGCTTCAGTGAAGCTCAGTCAGGACGGTTCATACATCTGACATTCACTTTTCATTTGGAACAGCTCTTGGAAGGCAACACTTTGATGATGTAAATCATGCGAGCAGATTAACTGCAGATGGAAGAATCAGAGGAATTGAGATCCAGCAATACAATTCAAATACAAGAATGTAATCCTAATGCAATGCTACCACTAATTCTGAAGGCTTCCTCTTTAGGGAGTAGTTAACTTGTGCTTGACATAAAGAATTAGAAAATACCAAAGATTGTCTTTCTTTACGAATCTAGAAGTGTGCAGATGTCATTGGATCAGATGTGAGCTGCTGCTCTGAGCTAAACAAGGCCGACCTGTTGCTCTGAGCTAAACCTGTTGCTATTAGCTAAACAAGGTCATGACTTGCTGCTCTGAGCTAAACAAGGTCATGACCTGCTGCTCTGAGCTAAACAAGGTCATGACCTGTTGCTCTGAGCTAAACTTCTTGCTATTAGCTAAACAAGGTCATGACCTGCTGCTCTGAGCTAAACAAGGTCATGACCTGTTGCTATTAGCTAAACAAGGCCATGACCTGTTGCTCTATAAGCTACACAAGGCTCTGAGCTGAATATGGCTTATCTAAATGTACATGCAGAGATATAGCCATACGGCTAAACACAGGCAACAATGCCTAACAATCACGACTGTAAACTATGTGAGACATGTTAGAGATGTGAGGAGCTGTGCTCTCCATGTTTCACTCTGATACAATAACTCATGTAGTCAGCTCCTCAAAACATGTTCACACACAACACAGAGCTCCATCCTTCTGGAGACCAGAGGACTACATGATGATGATGTGATGTAGTCAGAGGAGTAAAGACACTGACAGCAGAGTCACAACAGAACAGGTTATATGTTTATGATGATTTAGTTTATTTCGATCAGCAAAATATACAACAATCATAATTCAACAAAAGAAGAAAGTGGCTGACCGAAAGGGTCGAGGATGAAGCTAACGAGCTTATAAGTGCCCTAACCTATGATTTCTCGAAAAAACTTATTTCAAAGAATCATATATATATACATATATATATATATATATATACACACATACATACGTATACATATACATACATATACACACACACACACACACATATATACATATAAACACACACACTATACATACACACACATGCATATAAACATAAAACGAAAAACAAAACAAAAAACGTGTCCCCATTAACCGTTGATGTAATGATGATGTAGTAATGAAGGTTACAGGTGAAGCACAGGTGGTGCTGTGACTGGGTGCTAACTGAACGCTGCTTAATAAGAAAAACTCAACTGTCTCTTTATTTTTCAATTGTCAATATGTATTGCCTCGTGGTCATCATATCCTCACTCTTCCATGTTTAGTTCCAAAATGACCCAAATAAAACAAGTAAATACATGATGTATACAACTATGCTGGAAATTAACCATGAACATAAATATCAGAGGAAATAAACGGCATTAAATACATATGTATCAATAACAGGTATACTGCCATCTAGTGGTATAAAGGTGAACCGTTTACTCTGCGGTGGAAATATAGTCTCTGCACAGAAACATTACTTTGATTAATCTATATTAGGAACTGTGTTGCATCAAACAATGCAACGATTAAGTGAGAAGGTGATTCTTGCTGTGTAGGCTACATGAATATTAAACTTCCGTCGTCACCACTGTCGCTAACATATCCAGGTTTAATTCTTTATTCTTTATATTGACTAATTAATATTCTTCTAACGTTACCCTGCTATGTGTTTGCATCGTTAAAATATCCCCGTTTAATTATTTATTCTTTATATTGATTAATTAATATTCTTCTAAGGTTAATACGAATATGTATCACTGGCTTTTATTTTGACTTCATTTTAAGCACTTCCGTTCTGTCGTTTTTGGTTTCAGACGGCAGAAACGAAATACGGAGGTGGTATTCCGTTTTTCCGTTTTTGGTTTTCAAACGGAAAACGAAAAAACCACGTGATTTCCGTATTCCGTATTTGGAATGAAACGAAAAAACGAAATAACATTACGTACACGGACCCTCTCCTCCGCTGGCTGCCTGTGAAGTAGCAGCTGCACCGGGCTGCTGCCGTCAAGAGACACCGGCTGCGGGACAGGAGGACTTCCCGTGTGTCCCTTCAAAATAAAATGTCAGCCGACGAACTGTGACGCAATGCTTTTCTTGGACGTCAAGGAAGTGCGAAATAATATGAGCTATTTGAAGTGGACTATGCAGTGAGCAACACGATATGTTTATAAGGTCTTCATCACTTGAAGTCATCATATGTGCTTTAGTTTCCATAATTATCTCAGTTGTATCGACTGCTTCCATATTGTGTTGTGTAACTTGTATGAATATATAAAATATTTTAAACACATTTTTACAATTTCTTTTTTGTATTAATACAAATAAAATGTTTATCGGCACTCTGCTGGGAAATAATGATCATTTTAGTAAATAAAATATTTCGAATTATTCGGATGAAGCTATCAAATGAATCACAGTATGCCACGCAGCTACACAGAGCATACTTTTATTTTGAAGGGTCATGTTGGTTTTCATCGTGTGCGTGTGTGTGTGTGCGTGTGTGTGTGCGTGTGTGTGAGTGTGTGTGTGTGTGTGTGTGTGTGTGTGTGTGTGTGCGTGAGTGGGTGAGTGGGTGGGTGCTTGTGTGTGTGTGTGTGGGGGGGGGGGGGGGGGCAGACTTCTGCGCGCCGCTCCTCCGGGGCCGCTGGAGGCAGCAAGTGACGCACATGGCGACTCCTCCACCTCTTTTTACTCCAGTTCAGAAAGACTCCATGGGGCGAGGCGTCACGGCAGAATCCAAAGCTGCTGTTTGAGCCCTAACCAACTTTCCGGAATGCTTTACAGTCAGTGGTGGCCAACGTGAGGGTTAGGTGACCACAAAGGGACGTGAGGGGACTGTACATGGTCCTTTGGGGCGAAAAAAAGAGATTTACTTTTTTGACTTTCTCTTTGAGTTTAATGCAGCGACCGAATGTCTCGAGATAGTTATTGTGACGCAGATGATTGATTCATGTCTTTTTATTCTGTCAGAATAAAGTGCTGACAGAAATCAGAGGATCCAGATAGAGGGTCCCTGAACAGGGACTACAGAGGATTACAGATCAGGGATTACAGATCACTGCCATGCCTCTGATTACCCTTAATTAATTAATCAGCTCAAATAACTGACCTAAAAAAAAAAAAATGCTCTTTTCTTTTATCCATCACAGATGGGTTTTTTTAATCAAAATGTTCTGAATTCAAATTTTTTGAAATAATAATTATGTGAAATAATATGTCTGTTATAGTGGACAATAACACCGCGGAGGACAACGGGGAAACCTCTCGAGACTAAACTCTACTTTCAACACTTCTGAATGATAGAAATGAGCTACTAGAGTTTAGAAAAAAGACTCCTGATACAGTTTATGATTTAAAGTCACTCTGCTCTAAATGCTACACATCGGCCCTTCATCGGTTCTCTCGCTGTCGTACGGTAAACGTTCACTGCTGGTAACTCCTACATGTTAAACACCGATAACGTAAGTTAAGTCGCTTTTCTCCCAGACTTAATTGCCTCTCAGTGATTAGCTGATTGCAAACCAATGTTTGACCAGTCGGCCCTGAAGTGTGCCGAGTGGACAGTAAATGACGACTGCCTCAGGACCGAGGCGACGGCCGCTTTAAACAAGACGACCATCGCGGCCACACGACGCTTTGAGGAGGCGACTTTATGGCGCCGCGGAGCGGAGCGGAGCGGAGTGTGCCGTCGGGCCTCTTCACTGTGGTCCGCGACAGTCCGCGTCAACACGTCATAAATAACAGGAAATGGGAGGAGTTCATCAGGTAGATGGATTTTATTGCTTCATTTCATTATAAATATTATATCTTTGCATTTTTACACAAAACGAATCCGTCCGATTGGGTTGTGGGAGGTTGTGACGGCTGTTTGAAATTGTGTTTGGACCTTTTATTTGGACGAAAACGACAAAACAATTAGGTGTTAAATAATAATTATTTTCTCATTTGAATCACTTTCAGAAGCATAGAATACATCATTAAATATATATATATATATATATAAATATATATATACCTAATAAAAGACACAACATGATCGGAATCCATTACAAATATAAAACACATATTAAAACACCTAAATCTTCAGCCAATCCGCTTGTAAGCTTAAAAAGTGCTGAATCCAAATCCCCCCCCCCCACCACATAAAGGTGATCATGCTTCAGTGCTCATGGGGAAATTAAAAAGGGAGAAGCAACAAGCCTTTCTCATTAAAGTCAGTGAGGAAGAGGAGGGCAGGCCAACGGTGAATGCCGGGCTGCGCGACCTTTTGGACTACAGTGTGCCTTGAGAAAACGTCAGCGGGGGGGGGAGGGAGGAGAGGGGGGGGGGGCGAACAAAAGCCAGCCGGTTCAGGAGGAGAGGTCATAGAGATGGTGAGAATGCTCAGTGAGACAGCTCCAGTACTGATGGGCAAACTGACCAGATGACCTCACACACGCACACACACACACACACACACACACACACACTCCTTGGCTCTCCACCACTGCTCATGTTAGTAGGAAAAACAAAACTCCTCTTTGCACCCCCCCGAAACACCCTAACTTCTCATGAACACACACACACACACACACTCCACTTGCATTCCTTACCCCCCCCCCCCCCCCCATCCCTTCAGGGAACAGATCAGCAGGAGATGAAAGGTGAAACCTTTTCATTTAAAATGGAGTTAAAAATGAAAATGTTACTTTACTTTGTTTTCCCCCTGTATACTTAGTATTAGTATTTAGTATTTAGTTTTTTGTTTTTAGTATTTAGTTTTGTGTTTTATAATTATTTTTATTAATGCTCTGATGTGCACCGCTGCTGTGATTTTAGAAATGTCCCCACTGTGGGACGAATAAAGGAATATCTTATCTTATCATCAAAAGCCTCAGAGGTCTGTTGGGTTAGTTTGAGGCGGCGATGATGAAGAATGGAAGCAGCCAGAATCATTTCAAAAGCTCTCCAGTTTATCAGGTTTGATGGGATGGCGGGGGGGGGGGGGGGTCACTGATAAGGATCCGGTGACGTTCTCTCTGCACCCGGTGGCCAGCCGATTGCCTCTCGGTGTCTTTGTCTGGAAGAGGAGAACAGCAGCAGGACTGATCACTAACACGAGGGATTCTGGCCGGACTAGGACGCAGGACACGAAAAGAGAGGAAGTCGATCCCCGGAGGACACTTCACACGCCACTAGACTCAGCGCTGTCGACCCAGATACCACGAATGTCACGGGTCGCGTCTGGTGCCGCCACACACGAGCACCGAGGCAGTCGGGAAGCCTCCGTTGGGTCGCGACGAGATGAACCGGAGGGGTCGAGAGAGGGTTCAGGGGATAGGAAAGGAGAGAAAACTCTTCCTTCGCTTGTCTTTGCTTTTCTGTGAAACACGGAGTAGATTAGATTAGATTAGATTAGATTCAACGTCATTGTCATTCACGAAATGCAGTTAGCATCTAACCAGAAGTGCGAAGCAGAAGAGTGCAGCGTATGTGCAAATGGTCAAATAAATATAGATAAAAGTGCAGATGTGACATAGATATGTCAAGATTCAAGATTCAAGATGTTTTATTTGTCACATACACACACAGGGTGTGCAGTGAAATGAAAGTGGCAATGCTCAGCAGGAATGTGCAAGGGCAACAAGTACACACTATTTACAATAAAAAACAACACAATATTTACAGTACAATATTTACACTAAGTGTGTGTATGTGATATGTGTGCAGGTGAAGTACAGGTGAAGGTGGCAGTCGAGGTTATGAAGTTAGAGATGAGGTAGGAGACGTGATGAGATATACACTACCGTTCAAAAGTTTGGGGTCACTGAGAAATGTCTTTATTTTTCAAAGTAAAGCACTGTTTTTTCAATAAAGATAACATTAATCAAAAATACACACTATACATTGTTAATGTGGTAAATGACTATTCTAGGTGGAAACGTCTGGTTTCTAATGAAATATCTCCAGAGGTGTATAGAGGCCCATTTCCATCAACTATCACTCCAGTGTTCTAATGGTATATTGTGTTATCGCCTTAGAAGACTAATGTCTGATTAGAAAACCCTTGTGCAATTATGTTAGCACAGCTGAAAACAGTTATGCTGGTGATATAAGCTATACAACTGGCCTTCCTTTGAGCTTGACGTTTGTAGAACAAAATTAATATTTCAAATATTAATCATTATTTCTAACCTTGTCAATGTCTTGACTATATTTTATATTCATTTTATAAATAAAAGTGTGATTTTTCATGGAAGACACGAAATTGTCTGGGTGATCCCAAACTTTTGAACGGTAGTGTAGGTGAGAAAAGAAACAGACAGTTTATGTGCTTCTTCAGTAAAACTTGGACACCAAAATAACTCACCAAACAAGTCGTTCTTTCCACTGTCCCAACAACCACCACCTGGTTTGAGAGGCTTCCACTTATGTTGAGTGTGTTTTCCAGTGTTAGAATAACTTGCATGTATAAGCACATTTTGGTCGTAAAAGGGTTTTAATGAGTTGTTCCTGACTATTTTTGGGGGGGGGGGGAGGGGAATGTGTTTGGGAACATTTGGATGGAACCCTTGCTTTATGCAACAATGTTAAACACATTTTTTCCCCAAGCAAGTTATTAAATGTTCCAGACGCAGTAAGAATATGGAAAGCTGTGTTCAGTTGAAATAAATAAAAAATCTTTTTTCTTTTTTCCAGAGATAAGTGCCAGTATCTCGAACGCGTCCGCTTCAACCATTCCACATCTTTAAAACGGGAAATGTGCCGCCGTGTAAAACCTCCCCGATGAGGCTCTCTTTGGCTTCCCATTCCTTCAGAGGCGAGAGCCGTGAAGATCGTCTCCAAGTGGACGACACTCAAAGGTCACCCAACGCTTCGTGATCCAATCTGCCGTTCCAGGGAATCTAGTCGAGTAGTTTGTGTAGATCGGCTGCAGAGAACGCTTCTGATGAAGAGCGTCGACATCTGCACGCGACGAAGGAGCGCTTGAAGAGAAGCTCAGAACACATGCAGGCGATGGGAGACTGTGTGCAGTGACTCCCGTGTAACCGCCCACTCCTCCTCTCTACCTCCATCGGCCTGATGGATCATGGAGGTCTGGATCGTGGTCCAGACTACTACCAACTATGCCATGGCCCTGTTGAGACTCCGCCCACTGTTGAGACTCCGCCCACTGCTGAGACTCCACCCACTCCTCCTTTCTACCTCCATCTGCCTGATGGATGGTGGAGGTCTGGATTGTGGAATATGCCGACTACCAACTCTTCATGCACTCTGTCATCTTCATTGTGTTGTTCCTGTGTTTTAATTAGTGTGTAATGATTCCTTCTGGTCACATGACATCTATTGTTCTGTCCATCCTGGAGAGGATCCTCCTCTGTTCTCTCCTCAAGGGTTCTCACCTTTTACCCTGAAGGGTTGTTTGGGAGTTGTTCCTGATCCGATGTGAGGTCAAAGGTCAGGGATGTCTATATGTACAGATTGTAAAGCACTCTGAGGCACATTTGTAATTTGTGAAAATGGGCTATACAAATAAACTGAATTGAATTGAATTAACCACGGATTGCGATGAGCACCGACCCCTCGAACAAAAACACCTGAAACGAGCCGATCTGATGCTGCTCTGCTCGCGGCTCGGCGGGGGTTCCAGCTCACCGTTGGTGTTTGTCTCTCTCCGTCTCCGCCGGGGTGCAATGGCCCCGGTAATGGCAACCTCTTTGGAGGAGAGCGCATGGAGACGGCAGCCCAGCCCTCCTCGTTGGGCACAGTCAAACACACAGCCCCCATTACACCCAAAGAGAGAGAGGCTAATTCCCTTCACCTGCCCTCAGCCACTCCTGTCTCCCTGATTGGTTAATTACCTTCACCTGCCCTCAGCCCACTCCTCTGTCTACCTGATTGGTTAATTACCTTCACCTGCCCTCAGCCACTCCTCCGTCTCCCTGATTGGTTCATTCCCTTCACCTGCCCTCAGCCACTCCTCTGTCTCCCTGATTGGTTAATTACCTTCACCTGCCCTCAGCCCACTCCTCTGTCTACCTGATTGGTTAATTACCTTCACCTGCCCTTAGCCACTCCTGTCTACCTGATTGGTTAATTACCTTCACCTGCCCTTAGCCACTCCTCTGTCTTCTTGATTGGTTAATTCCCTTCACCTGCCCTCAGCCACTCCTCTGTCACCCTGATTGGTTAATTACCTTCACCTGCCCTCAGCCCACTCCTCTGTCTACCTGATTGGTTAATTCCCTTCACCTGCCCTCAGCCACTCCTCCGTCTCCCTGATTGGTTCATTCCCTTCACCTGCCCTCAGCCACTCCTCTGTCTCCCTGATTGGTTAATTACCTTCACCTGCCCTCAGCCCACTCCTCTGTCTACCTGATTGGTTAATTACCTTCACCTGCCCTTAGCCACTCCTCTGTCTTCTTGATTGGTTCATTCCCTTCACCTGCCCTCAGCCACTCCTCCATCTCCCTGATTGGTTCATTCCCTTCACCTGCCCTCAGCCACTCCTCTGTCTCCCTGATTGGTTCATTCCCTTCACCTGCCCTCAGCCACTCCTCTGTTTCCCTGATTGGTTAATTACCTTCACCTGCCCTCAGCCCACTCCTCTGTCTACCTGATTGGTTAATTACCTTCACCTGCCCTTAGCCACTCCTCTGTCTTCTTGATTGGTTAATTCCCTTCACCTGCCCTCAGCCACTCCTCTGTCTCCCTGATTGGTTCATTCCCTTCACCTGCCCTCAGCCACTCCTCTGTCTCCCTGATTGGTTCATTCCCTTCACCTGCCCTCAGCCATGACAACATGTGTGTGCTGGGACATTATCTGGGTTATTAAACTTCTTGTTTCTCATTTCTCGTCTCTGTTAACATTATTGTTGAGCAGTTAATTCACGCGTCAGGATTCTGATCATTTTGGGCTCGTAGGTGTATTTCATTTCAGATGTGAGTCGGTACGTTTGCTCAAAAGACGTGTGCTTTGTCTCTTAGTGGCGCTTCGCATCGCTGCTTTTAATATCGCCGAACATGAGATACTAGTTGTGTGAATAATAAACATTAGAATCCATTCTTGGTTAAAGGCTCTGGTTAAGCTGTCCACATTTCTCTTTTTGGAGCACCAAATGAAATGACTTCTCTGACTCGCGCACTTTTCCCCGTCTGTCAGGTCTCTCTTCCGTCGCTCCCGTGTGTGAATATGGCATTCATATTGGTACTGATATTCAAATAGATAAGGAAGGATCCCCTTTTAAACAGCCACGTGTATGAATGGACAAAGTGGACCGGGGACGTCCTCCGTTTTAAAGATCTTACTCTGCAGCATCTGAGTTGAATCCTCCAGAAACACAGAGACGGGGCCCCTCAGAGTAAATTAAAAGAGGTTCGTTGGAGATTATTTGCCGCTCTTCAAAGCCGGAGTTTGGCACAAGAGCAGCGGCGTCTCGTCCACAGAGGCTTCTTGTTCAGTCCGCCGGGGCCTTGGCACACTCCGTCCCTCTCCGGCTTCGCCTCCTTTCTGCTCTGATTATGAGCCGAGGTGTAAAAGTGAGAGTCAATAGAGCAAAACAAAACAAGCCCTCAGCTGTGTTTGCATTGGCGCCCCCCTTCTCCAAAATAACAACAACTTCAGAGAATGGGAAAGCGGCTCTCTTCTAGCGACCCGCCTCCCCTCACCAGAGTAAATCTGCTGTTTACAGGGGATAAACAACAGAAGCACTACGCCACACAAATCCATTTATATTTAAACTCCACTCGCAGACAAAACTCAAACAAGGGGGCAACGACTCCTCGTGAGGCCGGAGAGCGAGCTGAACGCCGGGCTTCGAGACGGAGCGCGAGTTTCCTTCTGTTTGCATTTTGGCGGGGAAAAAAAAGGAGAAAGAAGCCAAATCGGATAAAAAAGAGGCAACGTTTTGGGGTGGATTTCTCTCCCCGTGCAGCTTTTCCTCTTTGAATCGCAGCACAGGCTTCAACACTTCAGCCCGATCAAACAAAGCGGCGTTATCTAATCGTCGGACCTGAACGTCGAGCGATATCTCGGTTAAATAGGCAGCTGCGAGCGCGAGGCAGCCGGCCAGACGGCGGGAACGGAAAGAGAAGAAAAAGAAAAACTCTCTTGAACTTTATTGAATCAAGGTGGAGATGGCGGAGACGCGGGGGTCTGGGGTCTCGGCCCGGGGTGGAGCAACACGCCGCCTCCTCCCTCGGAGCGGATTGTGAACTCAGATGTCGGCTGCATATACCCTCATAATATAGATTTTGATTTCCTAGATTCCTTCTTTACTTCCCTTCCTTCCTTTCCTTTCTCTACTTGCTCTCTTTTCTTCATGATATATCTTTCTTTTCTTTCTTCCCTAGTTTCCTACTTTACCCTCCCTTCCTTATATCCCATTTTCTTTCTTCCCTTCCTGCTCTGCATCCCTTTCTTTCATCGTCTTTCTTCTATTCTTTCCTACAGCTTATTTCTTTCCTTCCATCCATTCTTCCTTATATCCCCTTGTTTTATTGCCGTTCTCTTCCTACCTCTTCATGTCCATCCTTTCTTATTTCCTTTTAATCTGAAAGCCTTACATCCAGAGATATTTGGTCTTTTTAATCTCATATGTATCCGTCCTCCTTCAGACATGTTGGATAACGTGTGTTAATGAGACTTTTTCCCTTCGGTCCATCGCTCCGTCACAGCAGCAGGACTTCACGCTCGGATCAAGACGCACAGCGGTCAGCAGACTGTATTTCACTACACAAACATATACATTGGACACAGCGGTGAGCCGGCTCTTCCGTCGAGCTTACACAAACTCAGCTGCGCCTCCTCCTCCTCCTCTCACGGGGTCAGCTGCTCCTCTCAGAGCCACGGCCTCGCGCTATCACAGCGGCTCGGTTTCATCCCGCCGCTGCCCTGGTCACACGACTCGGGCGCTGCATTATGACGCAGGGCCTTCTGGGTAGAGCCCCTCAATGGAGGAGGATGAGAGAAGTTAGAGGCAGGGTTCTTACACATTTTGACCAGTGGATTTCCAGGACTTTTCCAGGACTTTAAACCAAATGTCCATGACCAAACTGAAATCTCGGTATAAACATGCAAAATTTAGAAAATGTTGCGTATTGAGAGCGTACGCCGGCTTATATTTTGTGCGTCTTTCTTTAAAAAACATATTAATTATTTCAAACTCGGCGTAAATGAACATGTGATTATAACAAGATTTCCATGATTTTTCCAAAACTTTTATGATTTAAGTTTTTTCCATGACTTTTCCAGGCCTGGAAATGACCATTTTAAAATTCCATGACTTTTCCAGGTTTTCCATGACCGTACGAACCCTGTAGAGGGAAAGATGAATTTCACTGTCGAAACATCATGTCGTAAAAAAAAAAACTGATTGTGGAAGCACATCCGCAGCTTGGTGATGCCATTTCTGGTCCATTGTGCCGTTTTTATTTAACTGAGCTGGGGAGAAAGCAACCGTAACAATCTGGATTGTTGCCAGTCAAAGAGTCAAGGTTTCCTTTGCTGCGATTTGGTGCCGACGTTTAGAAATAATACCTAATAGAAGGAGGAAGCCGCACAAAAGCCATTTCCACACCAGCAGTGTGGATATTGCAGCTACAATAGACCTGAGAACCAAAGAGAAACAGCTCCAGGCTTCAAAGAAGTGCCAGCTGCTATTGTGTAACAAGCAGGAAGGAAACACTTCAATCTATTTGAAATACTACAATAATAAAGGATTAAGAAAGATGTAACTACTTAAGCGTGTTATTTTATAATTCAGAAGTAAATGACCAAGAGTAAACCGGATGTTTTCCCACATTTTCATTTCATTTTCTCATCATTCTTCCAAAAACAGAATAGCACCAATAATGTGGAAGTTTTTTAACCAATAAGACAAAATCCCGATCACATTATTGGTGAAATTATTTACTTTTTGCCTTCTACATGGGCTCAATGTAAAACACCTTTTCCACCTTAACTTTGCCATCGAACTAGGAGCGTTGAGGGGAACTCTGTCCGTCAGCAGCAGGGAGGGGGTCCAAAGGTGCGTTCACACCAAAAGAAAAACTATTTTTTCGCGCGACCGAATCCCATGAGAAGTCAACGTACAGACGCGATATTTTCCCGGGCGGCGCGTTTGGGGCGTCGCGATGTGGGCGGCGCGTTTACAGCGGCGCAATTTTCGCCCCTCGTTGAAATATTTCAACTTTGAGGCGTCATCTCGCAACTCGGGCCAATCGGCTCTTGAGTTCTCTCTCGTCGCTGGAAGCGGAAGTCTTTCAGACGTAACGGTGACTTCATCGGTGAAAGTGACCGAGCTGAGTGAGCCTACGGGTGATGTCATCAACCCAAACACGAGGGCGTCAGTGTGTGAGACGTCCACAACAAGTATAAAGCAGAACTAGTGGTTATTATTCTGGTGGATGAAGGAGATGATAACGGTCTCTACGGAGACGAGACGCGGAGATAAGCCCCGCCCCTCGCGGAGCGTCTCGACGCTCATGGCGAGAACACGGCGAACGGTCGAGCGAGTAAACTCACGCGTTTTGGGCGACGCGAAAAATAGTTTCGCTTTTGGTGTGAACGCACCTTGAGAAGTGAAGTCCCTGGTCGAGGCGTCGTGCTTCCTCAAAGTTCAGGAACTTTGCGGCGGGGTTTGCATCACTGCATTCGGTTGATTAACGAAGCGACACGAACCTCTATGATCTTATTTAATCTTCATTTAGGAGTGCCTGGCGAGGCGCCTTGAGACTGCTCATAGCTGTTGAAATGCCACCGTATTAAGTTTGTAAGATATTCATAATTCTCTCCATGTGTTCAGTTTATGCAAATACAAACGTTCTCGTGGAGGCGATCGGGTGTCTTTGTGTACCGGCTCGTGTGTTAAATCAGGCAATTATTATTATTTTTCAAACAGCCGTCTCTTTTCTTCACGGTTCTTTAGACCACGGTGGAAACGTGGATGAATATGGGGCGAAGGACCGGATGAAAAGTAGTCCCTGGGACTAAACGTTGGTGGAAACCCAAAGACAGGTGAGGAAAGTGAGTCAGAAGTTTGCTTTCTCAGACTTGCTCTCTATTGGTCACAACGCCTGGCATGTATTCTGCTCCAACAAGATCCATTGTAATGTGAGTCCACCAGCAACATTTTAAATGTAATGTTTTAAGAGATGACTTAACATAACTCCGCTTAAAACAGCGAACAAAAAACCTGAAAGGCTCAACATCCGAACAGACGGAAGCAACAACAAGTCCAATACCATTCAGGTTTGTTTACTTCATCTTCAGGATGAAGACTCAGGGGTTAGAAACTCGGTCCGACTGCAACATCCGACCCGTCTGCTCCCGGGCCTTCACTGAGACCCGGCTGCCAAGCAGGTTTTGATCTCAGGATTTCCTTCTCTGTGTCAAAGAAGAACGAAGGCTGCAGAGACACATGAAAGACGATTTGCTGCCCGCTTCTCCTCCAAAAACTATTTTTAGCCTGCTGTATTAATCACCACTCCCTCAGCTTCTTACCAACATCAAAAAGCCACCGCTCCAACCGAGGGAGACGGAGAGAGAGGAGAGAGACGGAGAGAGAGAGGAGAGAGACGGAGAGAGAGAGGAGAGAGATGGAGAGAGAGAGGAGATGGGTTTCAGAGAGCAGGAGTGTGTGTGTGTGTGTCTGTGTGTGTGTGTCTGTGTTTGTATCTGTGTGTGTCTGTGTGTGTGTGTGTGTGTGTCTGTGTGTGTATCTGTGTGTGTCTGTGTCTGTGTGTGTATCTGTGTGTGTCTGTGTGTGTGTGTGTGTGTGTGTGTGTGTGGTTTCAATGAAAATGGCCCTGGTTGTATCGGTGGCGTTGCCTTCAGCGGGCCCTACGGCGGGTTCCTCTCCCACGGGGCCTCGGCGGGACACGAGGGAGATGTTTCCCTCTCTCGTTCCGCTTTCTAGACGGCGGGGGAGGTCGATCTCCGCCCGATCGTCGCGCCTCGCAGCGTGGGAACAGCGCGGAGGCGGCGGGGCGAGACCCGCGCGGCCGGTCGGACCGGTTCCCTGAAGCCCGGGGCGAGAGCGGCGCGGTGACTTCGGCTCGATGGGATTCACGAGCTGCCGATCGCAGTGCGTGTCACCTCACCTGAAGAGGCGCCTTGTGATGTCACCGCTGTCCAAACAGGTGTGCATGACAAGTGCACACCTGACAAGTGCCATGCTCGCCGCTAATTCTTTAATCGCTGTCTAAACAGCGAGTGAAACACAGGAGCCGCCACTGAATACGGGTCAACTTGTTTTTCCTCTGCGCTCGATCTCCTTGATTATTTATTTTTCTCTCGAACCCGAGCGAAACGATCCAGGTGTAAATAAGCCTGAGGTGTGCTTTGCACTCCGACTAACAGTCCGTGTCGGTGTGTTTTAAACATGGACCCCATCTTGCGTATTTCATCAGCTGCAGCACAATCATTTCCAACAGGACTATAGTCTCAGAAAAATGCGCCTGGTCTCATAAAACTCCCGCACTGCCTCGTCAAGTCTGTTTCCAAAGGTCGTGTTTGCTCCCGGATTACGTTTCTATTTTAAATATCAGTGTAATTGAACTTCACACGAGTCGATTAACGTATCAAACACAGGGCGTGTTCATTTTTCTTGTGTCACAAATATGTTAAATCAAATTTTGCATTGGAAGGAGGTCGTGACGGATGGATGGGTGAGACTTTCACCCAGCGGACCGCTGTCTGTGTCTCATGCGAAAGCAACAGCGATGGACTCTTTTAAACCCCAAACACAACCTTTTACTGAACCTGAAAACCCAAACGAGACACAGAATGCAGCTTTTGAAAAGGCCAAACGCCATGAGCTGTTAGATCTCCTTAATCTTGACATACACTACCGTTCAAAAGTTTGGGGTCACTTAGAAATGTCTTTATTTTTCAAAGAAAAGCACTGTTTTTTCAATAAAGACAACATTAATCAAAAATAGGATTGGTTAACGCAATGTTGTTTACAACTCAATATATCCAAAACTGTGTGTATGTTTTTTACCAAAAGAAACTCTGATAGTGTAGAACCGGATGTTTTTGTATCTGGGGAGAGGCTAAAGGTTGTATCTGAATACAAGTACCTGGGAGTACTTTTTGATTCTAATTTGTCTTTCAAATCACAGGTGAAAAAAGTTTGTAATCGGGTAAAATACAATCTATCCAATTTCCGATTCTCGCGCAACTACATGTCAACAGAGGCAGCTAAAACATTCATGCATTCAATGGTTATTTCCCACATGACCTACTGTTTAACAACCTGGTCACATGCTAGTGCCACTACGCTCAAACCATTACAGTCATTATACAAGCGGACGCTCAAAACTCTTGATAAAAAAAAAAGTTCTGTCACATCATTGTCCTATACTAAAAAAATACAACTTGCTTAGTTGGGATAACTTGATTAAATATGTGCACGTCTGTCTGATGTACAAAATCATACATGGATTGACCTCTCCTCCTCTCAAACAATTTGTCACCACACGAACTGGATATCGGCTCACAAGAGGAGCAGCGAGAGGGGATTGTATCGTCCCTCTCAGGAAAAGTGCTTTTAGTCACGCTGCTTTCTCAGTACAAGCAGCAGTTCACTGGAACTGCATTCCAGTATCTATCAGAGAGCTACAATCATTCAACTCTTTTAAAGCAGAAACAAAGAAATGGTACATTACTACCCAGCTCTGTCAGCACTAGACTGTAACTACCTCCTCCATCTGTCCAGGTTGGACTTTCATTTTTTCTGTCTGTCAGTTGTTGTCTGTCTGTTGTCCGGTCTCTGTATGTCTTGACTTGCTGGTCGGCCGTTTTACTCCACCTGCGTGTCTCCTCTTGTCGTTCACCTGTTTGCAGTTATATGTCACATTTAGTCTGTAAGCTTTTACGTTGTATCTGTGACATTATGTTTTTATTCTGTCCATTTTAACATTGTTCTCCCTTATTTTATTTGCTTTATCTGTAGATTGTATTTGTAATCTTATGTTTTTAGGTTTGTTCTTAACATCAGCAACATTGGGACTACAGATGAAAAATAGCCTCTTGGCTAACTCTGGCACATTTACTGCAAAGTTTTTATTAATGTGCACTGTCCCTTATTAAATAAACCATTATAAAAAAATAAAAAAAATAAAAAAATACACACTATACATTGTTAATGTGGTAAATGACTATTCTAGGTGGAAACGTCTGGTTTCTAATGAAATATCTCCAGAGGTGTATAGAGGCCCATTTCCATCAACGATCACTCCAGTGTTCTAATGGTACATTGTGTTATCGCCTTAGAAGACTAATGTCTGATTAGAAAACCCTTGTGCAATTATGTTAGCACAGCTGAAAACAGTTATGCTGGTGATATAAGCTATACAACTGGCCTTCCTTTGAGCTTGAAGTTTGAAGAACAAAATTAATACTTCAAATATTAATCATTATTTCTAACCTTCTCAATGTCTTGACTATATTTTCTATTCAATTTTCAATTCATTTGATAAATAAAAGTGAGTTTTCATGGAAGACACGAAATTGTCTGGATGACCCCAAACTTTTGAACGGTAGTGTACATATATAGAAATATTGAAATTAACTGTAATGTTCTATTGTGACTTCTGGGTGGGACGAAATGCCAATACGGACTAAACTGAACTGCAATAATTGAACAGTCACAATATGACTACACTTTGCGTAGTAATCCATCCTGAGGTGGTAAAAAGTCATCGACGTGTTACGTAAAATTTGAATAAAAATGATGCGATCTGATCCCCCGATGAAAACCCGTTGAGACGGAAGCAGAATGCTGCTGGTCGCGTTCTGTCGTTGTTGTGTAAACAAGGGGAGGAGCACAATAAAACCCACGTGCATAAAGAGCACGAGGCCCTGAGAGGTGGTTTCCTCTGTGAGGGAGTGTTCATCAATCATCTCGTCACTTCAGCTCGGCCCTGATGCGTCACACGAAGGGCGAGAGGGTTCTAGGTGGAGGCGGAGCTTAACGGTGAGACAAGTCGTCCTCGTGCGACGAGACGTGACGCAACAGACGGCGAGGCGTTCGCGCGGCGTCTTCGGTGTAGTTCTCCTTCCGTCTTGGAGAGCGGTTTGTGGTTTTTATGTTTGGGTTGTGAAGAACACTCCAGCTGTTCTCAATTGAACTCCAAGTCTGTTTGTGGTTTGTGCGAGCGCCGACGCAGGGAGCCCCCAAAGCTCGGCTTATCGAAGAGCAGCTTTGGTATCAGAGAGGTCATCGGTTCAAACTCGGTTGAAGTTTGAAAACACGTCTCATAAAAAGCTTCAGACTGAGAAACGAGAGACTTTTCGTCAAGTTTTTTACATTCATGTATTTACCGGCCCGGTCGCCATGGATACAGTGTTGGCGTTGTACGTTTTATTAAATCGTGGATTCATTGAATTTCATGGTTTCTGAAACAAAATGACATTTTATATCAACAATTCTAGATATGCATACTCAATTATGTTTAGGTTTAGGCAACACAACTACTTGGTAAGGTTTTTAAAAGTCCATGTTCTGGGTTAAAATAAGTACTTTACTTCTGGTTTCAGGAAACTAAAACCATAATGCAGAAAATGCATTTTGGTTTTTTTGGGTAAGTGATTTTTGTTTTTATTGCATTCGATTATATATCTGTTTAGTATTTCATTATTTACACATTTAGTTTGTATTTATGTAATCATGGATACATTTTTGAGCTCAGCTGAGGAGCGGAGCTTGTAGGTTGTCAATTTAAAACATATATTGTTTGAAATATCTTTAAACATATAATATATTTCCTTTACAACTTCATTTGACTCCCAGATGTGTTTTGCTGTTGGTCATTAATGCTTTTATATATATATATATATATATATATGTGTGTATATATACAGGACTGTCTCAGAAAATTAGAATATTGTGATGAAGTTCTTTATTTTCTGTAATGCAATTAAAAAAACAAAAATGTCATGCATTCTGGATTCATTACAAATCAACTGAAATATTGCAAGCCTTTTATTCTGATTTATTGCTGATTATGGTTTACAGCTTAAGAAAACTCAAATATCCTATCTCTAAATATTAGAATATCATGAAAAAGTATACTAGTAGGGTATTAAACAAATCACTTGAATTGTCTAATTAACTCGAAACACCTGCAAGGGTTTCCTGAGCCTTGACAAACACTCAGCTGTTATAAATCTTTTTTTTACTTGGTCTGAGGAAATATTAAAATTTTATGAGATAGGATTTTAGAGTTTTCTTAAGCTGTGCATAATCAGCAATATTAAAAGAATAAAGGCTTGCAATATTTCAGTTGATTTGTAATGAATCCAGAATGCATGACATTTTTGTTTTTTTAATTGCATTACAGAAAATAAAGAACTTTATCACAATATTCTAATTTTCTGAGACAGTCCTGTATATACATATGTGTGTATATATATATATGTATATATATATATATATGTGTGTATATATATATATGTATATATATATATGTGTGTATATATATATACATACATATGTGTGTATATATATGTATGTATATATATATACACACATATATATATATATATATGTGTGTATATATATATATACATACATATGTGTGTATATATATATATATATATATACAGTATATACATACATATGTGTATATATATATATGTAATATTTACCTAACAGCCCTGTGTATCCTTTACCATTATTTGTAAGCTTGTTTCTGACTTATTTCTATTTTTGTGAAATTTCATTGAGAGAAATGCAAAAGAATGTACAACCTTTCACGTGTTAGTAAGACGTAAGTTCATCTGATGCAATGTTTTAAACAACTGCTGTTCATTGATTGGTCGGCGTCTTCCCACATGTCCAGATCCTGCTGCATCAAAGCCAAGTGATCAGCGGCCATCCCCCCCGACTGGTGAATGCAGTGTTGAAATCCTACTTTCTGACATCTGTTTGCTCGCCCTTTCCTCACATCTGCACCTGCGTGCTCCGTCCCGAGCCGCCGGCGCACAAACAGCGAGCGCCGCACAAACAGCGAGCGCCGCGTGCAGATTGTGATCGGGAAGTCCAGGAGCGGCTGCAGCGCCTCTCCGCTCGCTGAAAAGAGCTCAAATCTGCCGCCTGCGTGTCGGATGCCTCCCTGAGGCGCAGCGGGTCGGACGGCGAGGCCCGTCGGCAAAACGGAAAAAAAAAGATCCGACGCAAGAGAAACCTTCCGCATCGGAGAATGAGAGGCGGGACCGCGCGGGTACCTGCGCGTTCCCCCTCTGGAGGCGAAGCCGCAAACGCAGATGAATTAGCCTAATTCTGATTAGCCTGTCGGTCACTGGAGAGGCACGTCGGATTCAGTGGTTTCTTTTAGTGTATGAATGTGACAGAAATGGTGTGGGGGGGGGGCTATTAGCTCGCTCTCGTTCCACCTGTCACACATTGGTGACTTCATTTCAGGCCCCCTGGCAGATATCAGAGGGATCATCTCCGTCTTAAGCTAAATGACTCCCCCCCCCCCCCCCCGCGACCCCTCGACCCCGCGGGCCGCCCGAGGAGCGGCCATGGGAAGAGGAGGAGAGGGGCCCGAAATGAGCTCCGTCATGCAGGAAACCGCGGGAGGGGGAGGCGACGAATACACACTCCCACCCCCCACAGATACGCACACACAGCTGGGACGAAGAGCGACACACACACACACACACACACACGGACGACACACAACAGCAATCAAGCGCCGTTTTATTTTTCTTCCTCACACTCTCTCCCTCGTGTTTTCTCTCCCTCACGTTTTCATTCCTCACCCATCTCTCCCACTCTCTCTCCCCTCTCTCTTTCTCTCCCACCCTCACTTCTACACACACACACACACACATACACACACACACACACACACACACACAATAGCAGCTACGACAAAGCCCTCTGCAGGATTAGCCGGCCTTTGTTGGCAAAACACAAATTACAAGTCTTTGAGCGCTCACTCCTCCCTCTCTGCGTGTGTGTGTGTGTGTGTGCGTATGCAGGCGTGTACGTGTGTATATGATGCATGCAACTGTGCACAAGGCTACATGTGGGTGTTTTGGTGCTTGTGTGTCGTGCTGTGTGCAGGCAAGTGAAACCAAGTGTGTGTGTGTTCATGTGAGTGGGGGGGGGGGCACGACCCCTCCTCAGAAACGGGAGACGTCTCTTTTTACCACCGCAGCGCCGCGGAGCTTCAGAGGTTTGGAGTTCAAGCGGACGGACGTCCCCCGACGGTCGTCTGTGTCGTCGCATCTGCACACGCCGGCGCTCTGGAGGAGCCGAAGGTGGCGACGCCGCAGGCCCGTTAGTCCCCGTGAGTCGTCCGTCTTCATTCAGGTGGTGACATTCCGAGTCGAGCCCTACTCGGGTACCACAGAGGCCCGTTACTGGGCTCACGTACAGTTTGAGGAATACGGCGTTACGTTACCACGGAGATCATTTAAAAAACATAACTGCACTTTGGTCATGTCCCCCCCCCTGAAAAAGGGAGACTAAATAATTCATTCAGCCAATAATAGTAGCGAGAGATATATTTTTTTATTCATTTACTGGAAGCGGCGTCAATTATATATATATATAAAAAAACGTAAAAACAAGAAATTAAATATACAATAAATAAAACTCAAATACAGCTTTTTTCTAAAAAAATACTGAATGAAAGAATCCCATTCTTAAAATGTCAATGCATTAAATTTTATTAGTGCATTTAAATTGGGAGACATTATCTGACTTCTGTAATTTCTTTGCCAGCTTTATCTCCGCGTTGAACGATTTCCCAGACTTCTTATTTTTGAAACAATGCTGGATTGTAAGTATTTAATCCATATTGTTCGTCAGTCCCACATCCACTTTTCCTCTGCGAGTGCGCATCGTCCTCCAGAGTCCTCTCCTCAAGCCAAAACAAGCAGAGGATTTATTCAGCATCGACCCGTAAAAGGAGTCCAGTAATCATGTGAGCCGTCCGGGTCCAGAGAGAAACGCATGCGCTACACGACGCCCCGCTCTCTGGAGACCTCGCACATCCATCAGTCTGAAAACCAGTGATGGTGAGAATGATATGGAATACCATACTGGTCCATCTGGAGGGGAGTGGCCTGCAAGTACCGTTTACAGGCAGAAAAGTGCATCCAGAACCCGGAGGTCTTTCACACTTTTCACTTCCACCTCCGATGGGTTTTGATCCAAAATGACACCGGATCTTTTGACCAAGAAAAGAAGAAAGAAGCTTTGCCAAGTCCGTTGCTCGCTCTCTGAATGCATTTACCATAAATGACAGTAGTCGGTACAAATGGATGCACTTTAATTTGATCATCTCTGATTGGACCACAGAGATTTGAGCGATGGCTGAATTGACGGCAGTACAATGAGGAGGACCCGACCCTGGACGGTGGAGCGCTGTGATAACTTGATGAATATTACATTTATATCCCCAGGATCCATAATTCATAGCACTTTATGTTTTTTTAAAATCTTTGAATCCTTCATAATTGCAGTATATATATACAGTGGGTACGGAAAGTATTCAGACCCCTTAAAATGTGTCACTCTTTGTTTCATTGCAGCCATTTGCTAAAATCAAAAAAGTTCATTTTATTTCTCATGAATGTTCACTCGGCACTCCGTCTTGACAGAAAAACACAGAAATATAGAAATTTTTGCAAATTTATTAAAAAAGAATAACTGAAATATCACATGGTCATAAGTACTATATTGCAGTATAATGGCTGCAATGAAACAAAGAGTGAACATTTTAAAGAGGTCTGAATACTTTCCGTACCCACTATATATATATATATATATTGCAGCTTTCTTCTTCTGCCCTGTTGTTGGTGCACTAATTTATTTATTTATTTATTCGACCAATAACACCCTCTGCAGTTGTCAGAACTGTGTATCGTGAAACAACGATAACAATATGATCAGATGATATCAGAGATGAGATCCCACTGACTACACGGTCTGAAGCAACTTTAAAACATGGAGTGTTACAAGTAAAAACAAACAAACAAACAACTTCTTAAAACGTTATCTCAGTGAATGAATGATACATTTACCTCTAAAACAGATCATTTTGGAATAGATGGCACATTTAGAAGGCAGCTGTGAGATGTTACCGCCTCTAATCAGTTAAGCGCTAAGGTCAGCGGTGTCAATATTTTCCCATATCTGCCGAGCATTGTCTCCTTTATTTACCTTTCCTCCCCCCTTTGGGAATAGCATTCCAGCTCCGTCTTAAGATGGCCCCAGATCACTTAAGCCACTGGCCATATGTCATAACTCTGCACGGGATTAGGCACATTCTCCACTTTATGGGCTAACTTCTGGGAAAGTGTGCACGGCGCTGGACTATAGCAGTTTTAAAATCCATCTCGGATCAGAACCGTCTGAAGCTTTAGGCAAACCCGTCTTCAAAAGATGGAGCGAGAATGAATAAAACGTCTCCAAACTGGGTTTAATATACCGACAATAAAGCTTTTAGTAAAAAATTCTGGCACACGACACATGAAGAACTATTTGAAGACACTTCTAAGTGCAACGTGAATACATGCATGTGTAATGTCGTCAATGTCTTATTCATGCCACAACCACACACCTTTCCTTTCCAGGTGGCGCGGTGTTTTATTACCTTCGCATTGAAAATGCCGGAAGGTAATGTTTTGATCGCCGTGTATTTATTTATTTATTCATTTATTTATTTGTATGCGTGTTATTCGCAAAACTCAAAAAGTATTGAACCGAATCGCATGAAATTTGGTGGGATGATTGTTTATTATCCGGGGACCAGTTGATTAGATTTTGGGATCGATCGGGTCAAAGGTCATGAACAGGTCAAATCTTCTTGAATCACATGGAATTTGGTGGGATGATTGGTTATTATCCGGGGACCATTTGATTAGATTTTGGGATCAATCGGGTCAAAGGTCAAGGTCATGGAAAGGTCAAAATCGTTTTTTTACCATAGCACGATACATTTTTGTCCAATTGTCATGCAACTAATGCCAAAATGTCCATAATTCAATGCCCAATCTTGTGATATGCGAAGGTATGCGCTCTACCGAGTGCCCGTTCTAGTTCCTGTTTGGTTTGGTCTCCGTCGTCGTTGCTAAGCAAGCGCTTATCTCGGTGTTGTTGTTGTGCTTTATTCACGCGTCAGTCAGACAGGCGGTAACGGGAGGCGCTGTCAGGTCGCACTTTTGCTCTTTTTGGAACGTCACTTCCTCTCTAAGTTTTCCTCTGGAACGTAAAACACGAGGAGCCGGAGACGTTGTGTCGTCTCTTGTTAGTTGGTAATATATGAAAATGTGTTGTCTGCTGATCTCACTCCATTGCTCTGACTTATTGAATATTAGAACAAAAACTAAAGGAAGAAATCCAGCTTCTGTTTAAAAAACTTGATCAATTATTCAAAGACGTTACTGAGAGGAAACAAAGTCACAGACACGGATAAAGTTTAATTATTGTATTGGAAAAAAACCAATAAAGCCTGTCTGTCTGTCTGTCTGTCTGTCTGTCTCTCTCTGTCTCTCTCTCTCTCTCTCTCTCTCTCTCTCTCTCAGTCTGTCTGTCTGTCTGTCTGTCTCTCTCTGTCTGTCTCTCTCTCTCTCTCCCTCTCTCTCTCAGTTCACGCTGAGCGTCAGAGCGACAGAGTGTGTGTGTGAGAGCTGTGGAGCGTTGTCTGTGTGTTTCTCTCTTCTCTATTCTTTCATAGTTGTTTGTATTTAGTTTATGTGGTGTATTAGTTGGGTTTCACAGTAGTTTAAGTTGTTTGGTGGTTATTTGGGTTTTTCTCTGGGTGTCTTCCCGCTGCCGGTGCCTCACCGGGCTCGGTGCGTGGCAGAAATGTTTGCCGATTCCCCGCTGCTCACGAGGAGACACGGGATTAAGATCTCCGGTGACTCCTCGTGCAGCGTGGAGGAATTGGCTCGGGCAGTCGGGAAGAAAGTCGGGTTCAGCAGCGTGAAGTCCGCCGGCAAGATGAACGGCTCGGTCGTGATCTTCCTGGATCAGGTGGGGAAGATAGATAGATAGATAAGGTGAGCCGCGTGGTAGAGGAGGGTCTCTCGGTGGGAGATTTGTTTGTGCAGGTGTTTCCGCTGGATCAGCCGTCCACCAGAGTCCTCGTTTCAAACGTCCCTCCGCTCATCTCCGATGAGTTTCTCAGCAGAGAGCTCTCCCGGCACGGAAAACTGGTCTCCCCGATGAGAGAGATCTCATCGGGGTTCAAGGAGAGCGAGATGAAGCACATCATGAGTCATCGTAGATCGGTTTATATGATACTCAACGACCGGAGCGCGGAGTTAAACCTGCGCTTCAGCGTCAGAGTAGATGATTTCAACTATAACGTCTACGCGTCTTCATCGGCGATGAAGTGCTTTCATTGCGGAGAGGAGGGGCACACCGCGAGGGTCTGCTCGAAGCGCGGCGACCCTGCACCAGCTGGTCCGGGCGGCTCGGGTCCGTCCGGCGCGTCGCGCTACACCAGCTTGGGGCGCGGCAGGTGCGGCGGCCGCCGCAGCTGCAGCAGTGGGGATTGCAACCGCGGCGTCTCTGAGAGGAGACGCTGCCGGGGCGCCGGCAGGCGCTGCGGCTGCGGGGCCGCCGATTCCAGCGGAGAGCGCGGCGAGCGGCGTCACTGCTGCTGTATCTGACACACATGTGGTGAGTATGAATGAGGGAGTGAGTGATGGTGGCGATGGGGGTAAGGGTGGCGAGGGGGGGGAAGAGGGTGGGGAGGCTGGACAGGGCAGTGAGAAGCAGGCTGTGGGTGGAGTCGGGAGCGACGAGAAAAAAGGAAAAGCGGACCAAGAAAATGGAGGGGATGTGGGGGGATCTGCCAAGAGCAGTGGGGTAGAGGCTGTGGGTGAGGTGGGAAGTGGGGAGGAGGAAGGAAAACAAGAAAAAGAAGGGGAAAAAACAAACAAAAAAAGATTTAAAAAACAACAAAAAATATTGGTGATGGTGGTGATGGTGGCACGGGCTTAGAGGTGGAAGTGGGGAGTGGGGTGGAGAATAATGAGGAAAGTGGGAAAGAGGAGGAAAAGGGAAATAAAGATGAGGACAAGGGTGGTGAGAAGCCCATAGAGGGGGTAGGGCAGGTGGGTGGAGGCGAAGAGGTGGAGGAGGACGGTGCAGAGGAAGAGGGGGCGGAGCAGGTAGAGATGGATGAGGAGGAAGCAGGGGGGCAGAAAGGGGCCCCAAAAAGAAAGAAGAGCGGCCAGAGTGCCGGCAGCGAGGCCAAGGCCAGCAGGGTGGAGGAGAGGAGGAGGAGTCAAGGGGCGGGGCCGGTGGAGGACAGCAGTGATGAGGAGGGGGCAGAAGACAGCGACTCTCCTCTAATTTTAACAAACAGTCAAGCTCAAAAACTTCATACAGTGGATGAAATAAGCCAGTTTTTACACAGAACAAAAAACAAAAGGAAAGTGGAGGTCAGGGATCACTTCCCTGACCTCGTGACCTTTGTACAGTCTTGCCGATATTATATGAAAAAGAAAAAGTTTGAAAAGCAAGAGGTTTTTAGGATTAAAAAGATTTTACTCAAAGTAAAGGAGTGCATCCAGCAGGGGGAGGTGGAGAGCTCCAATGTGGGTTTTATTTGATTTGTTGATTTTAAGTTTTATTTGTTTTTTAAACTCTTTTCTTTTAATGAACACATTCAGAGTCAGAGTTTTAAACGTAAATGGAGCGAGGGACAGTAAGAAGAGAACATCTATTTATGAATTTAACAAGATGAAAGCCAACGATGTTCTCTTCTTACAAGAGACGCACAGCGACAGCACCAACGAGGCGGACTGGAGGAGGGAGTGGGGGGGGGAAGTCCTCCTGAGCCACAACACCAACCTCAGCGGAGGAGTGGGCTTCCTCTTCTCCAGGGCCTTCAGCCCGCGGTCACTGGAGGTCAAACACATCATGGAGGGGAGGCTGTTCTTTGTGAAAGCACGGTTCGACCTTTTAATGTTGTTTTAATTAATGTCTATGCTCCAACAACCGGGGCAGAGAGGAGCTGTTTTATCCCAAATTAATGATGTTTTAAATGACTGTGCCTCGGAGGATTTTTTATTCTTGGGGGATTTTAACTGCACAGAGGATGATTTTAAAGACAGAAACCACACAGAGCCACATCCAGCTTCACAGCAGGTGCTGAGGAGGCTGGTCCATTCTCATGGCCTGGTGGACGTGTGGAGAAGGATGCATCCGGACTGCCGACAGTACACATGGTCCCACGTTAGGGAGGGAAGGATCTCCTCAGCCAGGTTAGACCGTATTTATGTTTTTAAGCACCATTTTAATATTTTTAAAATGTGCAGCATTGTTCCGGCTGGTTTTACTGATCACTCCCAGGAGCGCATATTGGCATTTTAATACAGTTTTAACTTTCGATAGGAGTTTTAGAGAGGTGTTGTGTGAATTTTGGGGCATTCTTAGGCTGAGGAAGAGTGATTTTAATAATCTTAGGCAGTGGTGGGACCGTGGTAAGGTAGAAATTAAGCTCCTTTGTCAGCAGCACACTTTCAACGTCACTAGAGACGTCACCAGATCTATGAAGGACCTGGAGACTGAGATAGTGGACCTAGAAAGTTTGAGCGAGTCCACAGGAGATCGAGGACATATTGAAGTCCTCAAAAGTAAAAAGGCGGCTCTCGCCGACCTGTTCGAAGTTAGAGTACAAGGCGCACTGGTCAGGTCCCGATTCCAGACCATCGCGAGATGGACACTCCTCTAGCTTCTTCTTCGGCCTGGAGAAGAGGGTGGGCAGGCGAGTGATCCACTCACTGCTGACGGACGCAGGGCAGCGGTTGTGGAGCCAAGCCAGATCCGGAAGCGGCGGTGGGGTTTACTCCTCCCTTTATGCCACTGAGTATAGGGAGGAGGGAGAGTCGGCGGAGGGGCTCTGTGGGAGCTGCCTCAGGTCTCCGAGGAGACTAATGAGGAGCTCGACAGACCCATAACCCCCAAGAGCTGAAAGCTGCCCTGCAGGAATGCAGGAGGCGCGCCCGGATCGACGGCCTCCCGCTGAGTTTTACAAAAATACTGGGATGTCCTCGGAAGGGACATCCTAGACGTCTTCAACGAGTCTGGCCTCTGGTTCCATGCCGATGTCCTGCGGAGGCAGTGCTGACGCTACTGCCAAAAGGAAACCCGCAGGACATCGGTAACTGGCGCCTGTGTCTCTGCTGTGTGTGGATTATAAGCTTCTGTCCAGGGTCCTGGCCTCCAGGCTGAGGGGAGCTATGGAGCAGGTCCTCCATCGGGACCAGACCTACTGTGTGCCCGGCAGGTCCATGGTGGACAACGTCCACCTCATTCGGGATGTTTTGGAGGTCTCCAGCTCGTTGGGTATGGATACTGGTCTGATTTCTCTAGATCAGGAAAAGGCTTTTGACCGCGTTGAACACGGTTTCCTCTGGAAAGTTCTGGGGAAGTTTGGGTTCAGCGCTGGTTTCATAGCTAAGATCAAGGTGTTGTACAGTAATGTTGAGAGTGTGCTGAAGATAAACGGCAGGCTGTGTGCTCCTTTTAGAGTGAGTAGAGGGTATCGGCAGGGCTGTGCTCTGTCCGGGATGCTCTACGCACTCTCCCTCGAGCCCCTCCTCATTAAAATACGCTCTAGCCTGCATGGTTTGGTTTTACCTGGTTTTAATGGAAGAATGATTTTATCGGCATATGCCGACGTCGTTGTTTTTATTAAAAGCCAAAAAGATGTAAACCTTTTAAATCAAATAGTACATGATTTTAGCACGGCATCATCAGCGAGGGTGAACTGGAAGAAAAGCGAAGCCCTCGCTGTGGGGGAGTGGCGTGGCGGCCTCGGTTCTTCCACAAAACTCATATGGAAGACGGACGGTTTTAAATATTTAGGAATATACCTGGGGAAACCGAGCATGGTCCAGAAGAACTGGGAGGGCGTCACAGAGAAGATAGAGGGAAAACTTTCCAAGTGGAAGTGGCTGCTCCCCCAGATGTCTTTTAAAGGTAGAGTACTGGTTTTAAACAATCTTATTGCATCCCAACTGTGGCACAGGTTGACCTGTTTAGACCCTCCCTCGGGCTTCTTAGCCAACATACAAAAGAAGATGGTGGATTTCTTTTGGGAGGGTCTACACTGGGTGCCACAGGGGGTGCTGTTTTTAGCCAGAGAGGAGGGGGGACAGGGCCTTGTCCACCTGGCCAGCCGGACGGCCACTTTTAGATTACAGTTTGTTCAGAAGTTTTTAACGAGTCCGGGGTTTTTAGTGTGGCGAGACGTGGCCAGCTGCATCCTCAGACGTGCTGACAACCTAGGGCTGGATACTGCTCTGTTTTTAATAGACCCCAGCTTTTTAAAACTAAGTGGGCTGCCTCCTTTTTATCAGGGTGTTTTTAAGTCGTGGGCCCTTTTTAAGCACGAAAGGTGCCCACAGTCTGACTCTCTGTTCTGGTTGTTGAGAGAACCATTAATTTATATTGCAAAACTGGACATTAGCAGCAGTGTCACCCCTGGACTAACGGGGGCGCTGCTGCGAACAAAGACCCTTTCTCTGCAGCAGTTGGTGGATGCAGTGGGGCCGACGCTGAGCGACCCCCCGGCCCTGGGCTCCCTGCTGGGTCTGCATTCCGACCGGGTGGCGAGGAGGCTCCTGGAGCTGTGGAGGCAGAGGCTGACCGGGTTGGAGAGGAGCCTCCTCAACGACTACAGCCAGCAGAGAGCAGAGCCGGACCCTGCAGACCCCTTCCCAAACATCTCCCTCAGCCCGGGGCTGGGGACTCACCGCCCCTGCTAAGAACGAGCCACCCAGAAAACTGCACACTGAACAAAGCAGACAAGAAGACTTTGTATTTTAACCTCGTGAAGAGCATCAACAGGTCCAGACTGTGCAACAGACCGCCCACTGTGTGGTCAGAGAGACTTGGGCATGGAGGCCCTGGCCCGCAGTGGGGGTCCTATACAAGCCTCCCCTAAAGAAAAGGACCGCTGACCTCCAGTGGCGGATTTTACACGGTGCTGTCGCGTCCAACGCTTTTATTTCGGTAATCAATCCCGCTGTCCTGAGCCAGTGCCCCTTCTGTGACCTCCGGGAGACTATTTACCATGTTTTTAACGAGTGTAAGAGACTTTTGAGTTTCTTCGCTCTTTTAACAGTGGTGTTTAGTCTTTTAATGTGGTTTTACAGAGAAGGTTTTTATCATGGGAGCTGCCTACAAAAAACAGAAAAGAAAAGTGGCAGCTCCTAAATTTTTATCCGGTGAAGCAAAAATGGCAATTTATTTAACTAGGAAGTCCCGGGTGGAAAACAGAGAGGGGCAGGAGGCCAAGGCAGTGTGGCTCTGTAACATCAGAGCCAGACTCTGGCTGGAGTTCAGGTTTTACAAACACATTGGAGACCTGGATGCTTTTAAACAACGCTGGTGTTTTAAAGATATTGTTTGTTCTGTGGTAGAGGAGGAGCTGGAGTTTGCACCACTTTTTATTCGGTAAAACATGTTTTCTTTTTTAATGTTTTGTTTGTTTGCTTTTATTTTAAATAACCTGATTTTTAAAACACTTTATTTGTAGAGAAACGTTGTGATGGAAAAAATGTTAATAAAGTGTTTTTCAAATCTCTCTCTCTCTCTCTCTCTCTCTCTCTCTCTCTCTCTCTCTCTCTCTCTCTCTCTCTCTCTCTCTCTCTCTCTCTCTCTCTCTCTCTCTCTCTCTCTCTCTCTCTCTCTCTCTCTCTCTCTCTCTCTCTCTCACGCTGAGCGTCAGAGCGACAGGGTGTGTGTTTGGGAGCTGTGGAGCGTTGTCTGTGTGTTTCTCTCTTTTCTGTTCTTTCATAGTTGTGTGTATTTAGTTTATGTGGTTTATTAGTTGGGTTTCACAGTAGTTTAATTTGTTTGGTGATTAGTTGGGTTTTTCTCTGGGTGTCTTCCCGCTGCCGGTGCCTCACCGGGCTCGGTGCGTGGCGAAATGTTTGCCCCGATTCCCCCCCCGCTGCTCACGAGGAGACACGGTATGAAGATTGCCGGTGACTCCTCGTGCAGCGTGGAGGAATTGGCTCGGGCAGTCGGGAAGAAAGTCGGGTTCAGCAGCGTGAAGTCCGCCGCCAAGATGAACGGCTCGGTCGTGATCTTCCTGGATCAGGTGGGGAAGGTGAGCCGAGTGGTGGAGGAGGGTCTCTCGGTGGGAGATTTGTTTGTGCAGGTGTTTCCGCTGGACCAGCCGTCCACCAGAGTCCTCGTTTCAAACGTCACTCCGCTCATCTCCGATGAGTTTCTCAGCAGAGAGCTCTCCCGGCACGGAAAACTGGTCTCCCCGATGAGAGAGATCTCATCGGGGTTCAAGGAGAGCTCGATGAAGCATATCATGAGTTACCGTAGATCGGTTTATATGATACTCAACGACCGGAGCGCGGAGTTAAACCTGCGCTTCAGCGTCAGAGTAGATGATGTTAACTATAACGTCTACGCGTCTTCATCGGCGATGAAGTGCTTTTATTGCGGGGAGGAGGGGCACACCGCGAGGTCTGCTCGGCGGGCGACCCTGCGCCAGCTGGTCCGGGCGGCTCGGGTCCGTCCGGCGTCACGCGCGCTACACCAGCGTGGGGAACAGCAGGTGAGGCGGCTGCCGCTGCCGCGGCAGCGGCGTCTCTGAGAGGCGCCGCGCCAGCGCCGCGCCGATTCCAACGGAGGCGCGGCGGCGTCACTGCTGCTGCACCCGACACACATGTGGTGGGTATGAATGAGGGAGTGAGTGATGGTGGCGATGGGGGCAAGGGTGGCGAGGGTGGGGAAGAGGGTGGGGAGGCTGGACAGGGCAGTGAAAGGCAGGCTGTGGGTGGAGTCGGGAGCGGAGAGGAAAGGAAAAGAAGGAAAAGCGGACCAAAAAATGGAGGGATGTGGGTGGATCTGCCAAGAGCAGTGGGGTAGAGGCTGGGGTGAGGTGGGAAGTGGGAGGAGGAAGAAAACAAGAAAAGAAGGGAAAAAACAAAAAGATTAAAAACAAAAATAATATTGGTGATGGTGGTGGTGGTGATGGTGGCACGGGCTTAGAGGTGGAAGTGGGAGTGGGGTGGAGAATAATGAGGAAAGTGAGAAAGAGGAGGAAAAGGAAAAAAGACGAGGACAGGGTGGTGAGAAGCCCATTGAGGGGTAGGACAGGTGGGGGAGGCGAAGAGGTGGAGGAGGACGGTGCAGAGGAAGAGGGGCGGAGCAGGTGGAGATGGACGAGGAGGAAGCAGGGGGCAGAAAGGAGCCTCAAAGAGAAAGAAGAGTGGCCAGAGCGCGGCAGCGAGGCCAAGGCCAGCAGGGTGGAAGTGAGGAGGAGGAGTCAGGGGCGGGCCGGTGGAGGACAGTAGTGACGAGGAGGGGTCAGAGGACAGCGACTCTCCTCTGTTTTAACAAATAGTCAGACAAAAAGCTGTACACAGATGATGAGATCAGGCTGTTTCTGCACAAAACAAAAGGAAAAAAGTAGAGGTCAAGGATCACTTCCTGACCTCGTGGCCTTGTACACTCGTGCCATTTCCACATGAGGAAAAAAATTAGACAGACAAGAGGTTTTAGGATCAAAAAGTTTTTGCCCAAAGTAAAGGAGTGCATCCAGCAGGGGGAGGTGGAGAGCTCCAATGTGTGTTTTATTTGATTTGTTGGTTTTAAGTTTTATTTGTTTTTAAACTCTTTTCTTTTAATGAACACATTCAGAGTCGGAGTTTTAAACGTAAATGGAGCGAGGACAGTAAGAAGAGAACATCAATTTATGAATTTAACAAGATGAAGGCCAACGATGTTCTCTTCTTACAAGAGACACAGCGACAGCACCAACGAGGCGGACTGGAGGAGGGAGTGGGGGAAGTCCTCCTGAGCCACAACACCAACCTCAGCGGAGGAGTGGGCTTCCTCTTCTCCAGGGCCCTCAGCCCTCGGTCACTGGAGGTCAAACACATCGTGGAGGGAGGCTGTTCTTTGTGAAAGCACGGTTCGACCTTTTAACGTGGTTTTATAAATATCTATGCTCCAACAACTGGGACAGAGAGGCAGCTGTTTTTATCCAAAGTTAATGATGTTTTAAATGACTGTGCCTCGGAGGATTTTTATTCTTGGGGGATTTTAACTGCACAGAGGATGATTTTAATGACAGAAACCACACAGAGCCACATCCAGCTTCACAGCAGGTGCTGAGGAGGCTGGTCCATTCTCATGGTCTGGTGGACGTGTGGAGAAGGATGCATCCGGACTGCCGACAGTACACATGGTCCCACGTTAGGGAGGAAGGATCTCCTCAGCCAGGTTAGACCGTATTTATGTTTTAAGCACCATTTTAATATTTTTAAAATGTGCAGCATTGTTCGGCTGGTTTTACTTATCACTCTTTGGTTTTATGTCATGTGTTTATTAGGAATTTTTTACCCAGGAGCGCATATTGGCATTTTAATACAGTTTTAACTTTCGATAGGAATTTTAGAGAGGTGTTGTTTTATTTTTGGGGCATTTTTAGGCTGAGGAAGAGTGATTTTAATAATCTTAGGCAGTGGTGGGACCGTGGTAAGGTAGAAATTAAGCTCCTTTGTCAGCAGCACACTTTCAACGTCACTAGAGACGTCACCAGATCTATGAAGGACCTGGAGACTGAGATAGTGGACCTAGAAAGTTTAAGCGAGTCCACAGGAGATCGAGGACATATTGAAGTCCTCAAAAGTAAAAAGGCGGCTCTCGCCGACCTGTTCGAAGTAAAAGTGCAAGGCGCACTGGTCAGGTCCCGATTCCAGACCATCGCGGAGATGGACACTCCCTCTAGCTTCTTCTTCGGCCTGGAGAAGAGGAGTGGGCAGGGGCGAGTGATCCACTCACTGCTGACGGACGCAGGGCAGTCGGTTGTGGAGCCAAGCCAGATCCGGAAGCGAGCGGTGGGGTTTTACTCCTCCCTTTATGCCACTGAGTATAGGGAGGAGGGAGAGTCGACGGAGGGGCTCTGTGGGGAGCTGCCTCAGGTCTCCGAGGAGACTAATGAGGAGCTCGACAGACCCATAACCCCCCAAGAGCTGAAAGCTGCCCTGCAGGGAATGCAGGAGGCGCGCCCGGATCGACGGCCTCCCGCTGAATTTTACAAAAATACTGGGATGTCCTCGGAGGGGACATCCTAGACATCTTCAATGAGAGTCTGGCCTCTGGTTCCATGCCGATGTCCTGCCGGAGGGCAGTGCTGACGCTACTGCCAAAAAAAGGAAACCCGCAGGACATCGGTAACTGGCGCCCTGTGTCTCTGCTGTGTGTGGATTACAAGCTTCTGTCCAGGGTCCTCGCCTCCAGGCTGAGGGGAGCTATGGAGCAGGTCCTCCATCGGGACCAGACCTACTGTGTGCCCGGCAGGTCCATGGTGGACAACGTCCACCTCATTCGGGATGTTTTGGAGGTCTCCAGCTCGTTGGGTATGGATACTGGTCTGATTTCTCTAGATCAGGAAAAGGCTTTTGACCGCGTTGAACACGGCTTCCTCTGGAAAGTTCTGGGGAGTTTTGGGTTCAGCGCTGGTTTCATAGCTAAGATCAAGGTGTTGTACAGTAATGTTGAGAGTGTGCTGAAGATAAACGGCAGGCTGTGTGCTCCTTTTAGAGTGAGTAGAGGGTCCGGCAGGGCTGTGCTCTGTCCGGGATGCTCTACGCACTCTCCTCGAGCCCTCCTCATTAAAATACGCTCTAGCCTACATGTTTTGGTTTTACCTGTTTTTAGTAAAGAAGTGATTTTATCGGCATATGCCGACGACGTTGTTGTTTTTATCAAGAATCAAAATGATGTAAACCTTTTAAATCAAATAGTACATGATTTTAGCACGGCATCATCAGCGAGGGTGAACTGGAAGAAAAGCGAAGCCCTCGCTGTGGGGGAGTGGCGTGGCGGCCTCGGTTCTTCCACAAAAACTCATATAGAAAAGGACGGTTTTAAATATTTAGGAATATACCTGGGAAACCGAGCATGGTCCAGAAGAACTGGGAGGCGTCACAGAGAAGATAGAGGAAACTTTCCAAATGGAAGTGGCTGCTCCCCCAGATGTCTTTTAAAGGTAGAGTACTGGTTTTAAACAATCTTATTGCATCCCAACTGTGGCACAGGTTGACCGTTTTAGACCCTCCTCTGGCTTCTTAGCCAACATACAAAAGAAGATGGTGGATTTCTTTTGGGAGGGTCTACACTGGGTGCCACAGGGGTGCTGTTTTTAGCCAGAGAGGAGGGGCGACAGGGCCTTGTCCACCTGGCCAGCCGGACAGCCACTTTTAGATTACAGTTTGTTCAGAAGTTTTTAACGAGTCCGGGGTTTTAGTGTGGCGAGACGTGGCCAGCTGCATCCTCAGACGTGCTGACAACCTAGGGCTGGATACTGCTCTGTTTTTAATAGACCCCAGCTTTTTAAAACTAAGTGGGCTGCCTCCTTTTTATCAGGGTGTTTTTAAGTCGTGGGCCCTTTTTAAGCACGAAAGGTGCCCACAGTCTGACTCTCTGTTCTGGTTGTTGAGAGAACCATTAATTTATAATGCAAAACTGGACATTAGCAGCAGCGTCACCCCTGGACTAACGGGGGCGCTGCTGCGAACAAAGACCCTTTCTCTGCAGCAGTTGGTGGATGCAGTGGGGCCGACGCTGAGCGACCCCCCGGCCCTGGGCTCCCTGCTGGGATGCATTCCGACTGGGTGGCGAGGAGGCTCCTGGAGCTGTGGAGGCAGAGGCTGACCGGGTTGGAGAGGAGCCTCCTCAACGACTACAGCCAGCAGAGAGCAGAGCCGGACCCTGCAGACCCCTTCCCAGACATCTCCCTCAGCCCGGGGCTAGGGGGACTCACCGCCCCTGCTAAGAACGAGCCACCCAGAAAACTGCACACTGAACAAAGCAGACAAGAAGACTTTGTATTTTAACCTCGTGAAGAGCATCAACAGGTCCAGACTGTGCAACAGACCGCCCACTGTGTGGTCAGAGAGACTTGGGCATGGAGGCCCTGGCCGCAGTGGGGGTCCTATACAAGCCTCTCCTGAAGAAAAGGACCGCTGACCTCCAGTGGCGGATTTTACACGGTGCTGTCGCGTCCAACGCTTTTATTTCGGTAATCAATCCCGCTGTCCTGAGCCAGTGCCCCTTCTCTGACCTCCGGGAGACTATTTACCATGTTTTTAATGAGTGTAAGAGACTTTTGAGTTTCTTCGCTCTTTTAACAGTGGTTTTAGTCTTTTAATGTGGTTTTAACAGGGAAGGTTTTTATCATGGAGCTGCCTACAAAAAACAGAAAAGAAAAGTGGCAGCTCCTTAATTTTTATCCGGTGAAGCAAAAATGGCAATTTATTTAACTAGGAAGTCCCGGGTGGAAAACAGAGAGGGGCAGGAAGCCAGGGCAGTGTGGCTCTGCAACATCAGAGCCAGACTCTGGCTGGAGTTCAGATTTTATAAACACATTGGAGACCTGGATGCTTTTAAACAACGCTGGTGTTTTAAAGGTATTGTTTGCTCTGTGGTGGAAGAGGAGCTGGAGTTTGCACCACTTTTTATGAGGTAAAACATGTTTTATTTGTTTTTAATGTTTTGTTTTTGGTTGTGGTGTTTTTTATTTTTAACAACCCAATTTTTTAAAGCACTTTATTTTTAAGAAACTATGTAAAAGCTGAGAAAATGTGAAATAAAGTGTTTTTCAAAAATCAAAAAAAATCTCTGTCTCTCTCTCTCTGTCTGTCTCTCTGTCTCTCTCTGTCTGTCTGTCTCTCTGTCTCTCTGTCTATCTGTCTGTTCTACGCATATCTCAAGAACTTTTCACCTGAGCTACTTCAGACTTGGCGGGAAAATGACCGGGGACCCCTGAATGGGCAGCGTCAAAGTTAATGCACTTTTGACTCACGATATTAAAACACTTTTATTAAACACGTAAACAGAGCTCCGTGCATCAGAAGGGGCTGAGCTTCAGGGCTTCAGAGCTTCAGGCTTTCAGAGCTTCAGGCCTTCAGAGCTTCAGAGCTTCACAGGTTCAGGGCTTCAGGCTTCAGGGCTCTGCGGAGTAAACACAGCATGTCTTCATTGACTGCAGTTCCCTTTTGCTGCCTGACGCTCGATATATTAACATTCAAACTCTTCTCTACTTTCCAGGAGGCAATGAGCGACTTCTCGGGGCCAAATTATGGGCCTGCTCAAAGGGGCCACATGCTCTGAACTGCCCCCCCCCCCCTCCAGACAACGCTGCAAGCAGCAAGACCGGGAGCGAAGCAATCGATCGGTGTGCAAAGGGCACGCCGTGATGGGGCACTGCACTAGTATGTACACAATCCTCAGACAGTCATGAGATATGACCTGTAAGTTGCTCAATTTGTCTATCAATGAACTCAGAGACAAAAATAGATCAAAATGTGACATTCATTCTTAGTATTTATACCACGTACACTGGTTTTATTGCGGTTACGCTTTAATATAGTCACAATACCCCAAAGTCCAATAAGTACATTTTTAGCATTTTCATAGCAAAAAGGAGATGAGTAAATAAGGCTAGCAGGGACCACCTGTGAAGATTCACGTCCCGCATCCCAATAATGGCGGTGATGGTGCACTGTAATGACGATGGCAGCAGGGAGCAATAAAGAGAGCAATTCCCCATAAACCATTTTTAGTGCTGGAATTATGGAATACATAACCTTTTATGTACAACCTTCAAAGCCTATTGCAAATCAATGTTCTACATTATGCATGTTGCAGATGAAGATGAAAAGCAGCATGGCTCCAGTTGTGATATGGGCGGACAGTTGGTTGCCATGGTGACCATTTACACCTTGACATTCGGTGATTGTATTCAAGCCCTGCAGGGTTCGGGTCGATGGAAAAATACTCGGATTGTTCACAGGAAGTTATTTTGAAAATATGGAAGTGGAATGGTCATTTGGACATGCCTGATCGTTGGACTTCACTATTTAATACCTCACACTTGTGTATGTTTGGCTATTATATATCATTGATTAGAAGTTGAAAACTAGCATGTCCAGAATTTGAAATGATAATTTGTTTTCATTCCCAGTTACTCCATTAATCACCTGAGCCGCTGACTTACCACTCATCATTTGCTGTATTTTTATTTATATATATTCACATACATTTTGAGTTTAACCAATCTGGGCTTATTAAAAAGGTTGGTCATATTATATTTCACACATGAAATGTCAACAAAAAAGAAATTGCACTTGAGGCTAGAATACAGTACAACTGAAATGATAATCTTCTCATACACTGACATTTATGCTAATGACTAGACTTGCTGACCCACCACTGAATAAATGTTTCTTTGAAAGTTTTCTGGCAAACCACTACGGGCCTTTGAGATATCCGGCATTGACCGGAATTCCAAAATGCCTCGAGAAGCAATTCCCTTCTCGCAGCAGGTTTTCTCCAATGTAAATGTGAATCCATCCGTGTCATCATGACAGTCAGAGCGACTGACGTTTTGTTAAGAGAGAAAAGCTCCGTGCATGGCGGGTTGAACATGTCCCGTGTCACGTGGACTTGTTTTACGTAACTCCCATCCATAAGTAATGGCGGTTAAGTGATATGTATATGACTATATTGCATTAAAAAAACATAGTAATTCTGAACACAGACCACAATCTTGATCCTAACGTAATTCGATCGTATTTTATTTCACGAGCCGAATTTTACCAATCACAAATTTGTCTCAGCCGGCTTTACAATCGGTACAACATTCGATGTCCTCTGTCCTTTGACCCAGCTGAGGAAAAACTCCCCCCCAACAGATTAAGACATCTCAGGGAGTGTAACACCCTGTTCATTTTGTGTCTGTCTCCCCAGTGATTGATCATTCCCTGCACCTGCCCTCAGCCTCGCCTGATTGTTTCATTCCTGTCACCTGCCCCAGCCACTCCCGTCTCCCTAATCCCCGATGTCCCACACCTGTGTTTCCCCCCCTTATAGATTCTCCCAGTCTTTGCCTTGTCCCCTGCCAGATTGTTGTGTGTTTTGTCCCTCGTGTCGATTTACTCATGACCAGTCTGTTTTGACGTAAAAACATTTGTTTCTTAAACCTGGAGTGAGACAGTTCTTCTGCACCTGAGCTTACCCGTGTGAACCTGTGATAGGGAGTGGAACTAAGGAGAGATCCCTCTCCCAGAATGGGCAGAATGTTATGCCTGAACATAATCGTGTACTTTTATTACCGAAGATTAAAACCAAACCCGTATATACCTGGTTTAGATTAAGCAAAACCTCTACAAGTCATGTTTTAAGTGGGAGGCAAAATGCTGAATATTGGGGAGCAAGGTTGTTACGAGTGAGGGCAATTTCTGAAAACTGAATTTCCTTGGAACAGACTATCGGGTGGATGTACATCGCACGCTTTCAGATTTACCAGACACGTCCTAGGCAGCAGAGTGAAGAATCCAAGACACGTGGCGTGAAGCGAAGGTGGGTACAGACCGGATATGTGACAGTCTTTAGATTCTTGTGTGTGTTGAATACCTGTCTGTCACTCGGGTGGACGGGCTGCCAACCTAACAACACTCGACACGGGATCGCATCAGAAACAACTTCCCGACTTATGGAGCAAATGACCTGATTTGTGGCGTCGACAAAAGAGCTATAAGAGGAACTGAAACTGGGCACTTGGCAGATGATGGACATCAGGCTCCGGATGCTCGTGAATTAAGTTTAACAATATTTAATGGCAAGAAGTGGAAACAAACGATCGAGGCTCAGGATCGTGGGTTTCGTGGTGATCCGGGCTCCTCAGGAACCAGCTGGAAGAACCCGGGTCAAGACCAAAGAGAACGATCTTTCCCCAGTACAGAGTCTTAGTCCCAGGATCAGCCAATCAGCTCCTCTCAAAGGTAGTTCAGCCTCTAACACCTTCCTGTTGGATAAAAGTCCCGCTATCAGAATGGAGAGGTCAAAGGTCACGACCCCAGGGTCAAAGTCACTTCCGGTCAAGTCGCTAAACAAATATTTTCACAATAAAAGTCCCGTCTGTTATTGTCTGCATTAAAGTCACTTCACGGGCTTCAACTGGCTTCGACGATTCTGAAATACCAAACTAACATTCACTCTCATGCAACATTCATTAATTCTTGCCATTTATATTAATTATTCGCATAGAGTAAACAGTCCCCCTATGCTTCATAATACATTAATAACTATAAATATTCTCCCTAATATTTCCTATTATATCTTTCTATATGTATTAATTTAAAGCTCAAGACTAAAGAAACAAAATAAACTAATGCAGCCTAACGGCGTCGACACTGAGGGCGAAACAGCTTCTGCATTCCTTCGGTGTGCGATCAGGACTAGATGAATTAATGCATTATTAGAATGATTATTTAAACAACAGTGCTAAAGCAGCAAAACAAAGCATTAACATGATTAGAGAGCTAATTCCAGTTCAACAAACAGAGTGCTTCACTAGTTGATTATAAAAAGTGTCTCATCAAAGCAATCATGATGATAATGGTCAAAATCAATTTCTCTGACTCAGCAGTCTCGGGGGTAATGGTGTGATTAACGATGGCGGGTAACCATAATTGGAAATAAAAAAAATCTACGGAGTTTTATGTTGCATTGTGGAGGAGGTTCACTGGGATGACAGTTGGTGGTTGCCGTGGAAACAGCAGAGGATGGCCCTTGAATGGAGGGGATATTGTGCTTTGATGCACTTAAAAAGAAAGAGTTGACTGCAGTAGAAATGTAATGTTTCTGCATCACTTAATTATTGTGCATTCACAAAAAACAGCTGCTGTGATAGAATAATGTAACTTAAGTCACGTCTGGTTTCACACGTGATGTAAGGACGCTGACCAATTTCACAGTATTTATTCAAATTGGGAGTAAGATTGGGCTGGAACATTTTACATTTTATGAAATATACTTATTATTACATCGAGGGTAGTGTGTATGTGGATTTTATTAATAATCGTAATGTCCTGATATTATTGTTCTTTGCGTAAAATTATGAACTGCAGTAATTTTATTAGGAAATAAAGGTTAAAAAAACGCTTGAGCAAGCAGACGATTAGCGTAGCTTAGCACAGAGACTGGAAACGGAAGGAAAGAGCTAGCTTGAAACAAATCCTCATTACAATCTCTACATATAGACATCCCTGACCTTTGACCTCACATCGGATCAGGAACAACTCCCAAACAACCCTTCAGGGGAAAAAAGGTCTGAACCCTTCAGGAGAGAACAGAGGAGGATCCCTCTCCAGGATGGACAGAACAATAGATGTCATGTGACCAGAAGGACAGATCAGAGTTAAAACACATTCAATGAATATGACAGAGTGGATGAATAGTTGGTAGTCGGCATATTCCACGATCCAGACCTCGATGATCCATCAGGCAGATGGGATCTACGACGTCTCATAGGGTCCCCAATATATATAAATTATATATATTTCTTCAGTCATGGACTGTCGTGCGCCCTCCCGCTGTCAGCGGTGCTATATTGCAGCCGGCCGCTGCCGTTAACCACGGGTTCTGCTGTCTGCTGAGCGGTTCAGTTCGCCGTGACACCCCGGGCTGTTCTCCGCGAGCCCAAACATTGAGTGTTATGACAGCTAAAAGCAGGCAGCGTAAGTACTGTAGCATAGTAACCCGAGTGTTTCTGTGGGGGCGAGGGAGGACTGCATCAACACACGCATCACTCTTAAATAGGTCGCATCGAAAATAGAAGACCGCAAATAAACCGCAGGAATAGAAAGAGCGCCGAGGGCACTTCAGCGAGCTGCGGAGAGCTTTAGATACGGAACAAATGCCGATATGAATCCTGCTGTTTGCCTCTGTCCGTTTAGTCTGTAAACCAATAGAAACAGCTGGTGACACCAACAGAAGCTTGTTCATAGTTGACACTCAGTCTCTCTCTCACGCACACACCTACACAACAACATAGGAGGGCCCACCCCTCCATTCTTGCTTTTTTTTAGGCGGGGTTGGTAATCTCCCTCAAAAATATATTATATGTGTTGAAATGCTCATTACATCCTGACAGCAATTATTGAATCAAATGCTCTAAAAGTACGTTCACACCAAAACGCGTGCGTTTACTCGCTCGACCGTTTGCCGTGTTCACGCCATAAGCGTCGCGATGCTCATTGAGGGGCGGGGCTTATCTGTGTCGTCTCCGTAAAGACCATAATCCTGCATCCACCACGGAATAACTAACCACTAGTTCTGCTTTATACTTGTTGTGGACGTCCCACACACTAACACCCTCGTGTTTGGGTTGATGACATCACCCGTAGGCTCACTCAGCTCGGTCACTTTCACCGATGAAGTCACCGTTACGTCTGAAAGACTTCCGCTTCCAGCGCTACGAGAGAGAACATCTAAAAGCTGTTGTGTTCATAACATTATAATATATGTTAATGTTATGTCTGTACGTTGACTTTTCATGGGATTCGGTCGCGCGAAAAAATCGCGCCGCTTTTGATGAACGCACCTTTTAGAAACATAATTTTGGGGGCCTTCGGAGGTCTTTTTTAGAAATACTGCTGCGAGCTACTTTCGTTGGAAAAGAGTCGGCAACGCTGGGCTGGGTTTTTAGGTTGGATGCCTTTTCATTTATTTATCTAGCGTGCACGTGTTATCAAGTTTATCAAGATTAGCAAGCCTAATATTAATCATCATCCAGATATGGATCTGCATGGACATCGTTAAGTTAAAACAATTGAGAAACAAGATTTTTTTTCTTCTCAAATATACATTTTCAACACCAAATTATCCGGGTTTTTTTAGCTCGAAAAAAACCCCAATCACAAACATCTTGAAGTACTTTTTAAGGATTTAGTTTTTGGACCATGGGCCAATATTTAAATCCAACACTGTACTTTGCAAAAGAAAATGTAAAGTCGTAAAAAGGTAAAATAATGCTGGTTTTGTGGGTTGCATTCTTTTTGTCCCTCGTGCCCTCAAGTAGCCGGACCTTGTATTCTGACGATAGCTTGTTTTGACAGGAGTTTTACACTCGAGACGGGCCGAGTCTTACTTGACCCCCCTCGCCTCAGAAGCCCGGTTTAAATCCGCAAACAATAATCTTCTTCAATTTCCACCCCCTCATCTTCACTCCCGCCTTCCCCACCGCCCCCTTCCGAGCCCCTCGGTCTCAGCCAGACCTTTTGGGGTTTTGGTATAAAAATAAAAGATCTCTGGCGCCGGGGTCCGCATGTTTTCACAACTGCTCTGCGAAGCGCCAGGAGCGGCCTGTTAACGCCGCTCCGTCCACCACTGGACGCTTAAGACAAAAAGGATCTTTGAGGAAGGGGTGTTAGTGTCAGGCGGTCCATCCCCCTCCAAAGCCCACAAGCATTACGTTTCAATCCGGACGGATTAACTGAACCGATTGACTGCTGCTGTTCAAAGATGGGGCTCTGCTCCGGCTGCACTCCATCTTTAACCTGTTTTCACCTCTCTGGTGCATCACTCAGGCAGGGGGGTGCTGAGCGTGCACGCTCCTTTTCGGGAACATCCCGCTTCATATTCATCCACTTAACACACATCTGGGAACCGTGTCCCAACTCTGACAGAAACCTGCAACTAATGATTTATCCGATTCGTCTTTTATTTCAATCAATCGATGGATCTTTTTAAATGTAACATTCCCAGGCGGTGCACATATCTTCCAAATGTAGCACCCTGTTCTCTTTCTCCTGTTTTCAGTGTCTGTCTTGATTGTTTCATTCCCTGCACCTGCCCTCAGCCACTCTCGTCTTGTTAGTGTCTCATGTCGTACACCTGTGTCCCCTCCTATATATTGTCAGACTTTCCCTTGTCGCCTGTTGGATTGTTGTCTCTAGTTCTGTGTCTTTTTCCCGTCGTCCTGTGTTTCATGTGTATTCCTGATCCTGCCTGTTTGACCCTACCTGCCCACCCTGACCTCGGATTCTCTGCCTACCCCTTTTTGGACAGTGTTGTTTTTTTGGTGAACTTTTGCCTCATTAAAGAGCGCCTTTTGTTCTTCACGTTGAGCCCTGCCTGTCTCTCTGCGCCTGAGCCTCACCCCGCGACAAGAACCTGACACCAAAGGTGTTTCAAGTCCACGCGTCAACATTTAACTTACTTCTTCTTGCCAGTTTGTTCAGAAGTGCTGACGTAGATTTCCTGTCTGTACAAAAAAGCGACGATGTAATTAATTTCTGCACGACGCAGATTTGAAAATTGGGTTTTCTATGTTTTATTTGGTATGAAATTAAGCTCCCCGGCAGTAGAGCGCTGCATTTGATAGATAAGAACACCGACACTGGGCGGGGCTGCAGAGGAGCGATTCCTTGCAAAGCAGCAAAAATGCCACAGTCTCTTTTTACTGTTTTTACTTCCTCCAAGGGGAACATTTCACACCTTCTGGGCATGTTCAGTTCGTGTTGATGGCACACGTCGTTCTGTCTGTGCTGCATTAACCAAGAAAGTGGAATTCTCCCGTTTATGGACCCGTGCATTGCACTCCAGCTTCTGACACGCAGCGTGCTAATGTGGCCGCAGCTGTGGTTTTAAAAATCTGTAAGAATGAATGTGGCCTCGTTCACTTCAGAAAAGTGTTAACGATACCAAACCATTGCTTCTCATGTCTTTAAAGTGCCCACCTGTAGTCCCTCTGATTTGACTACAATATTTATAGACAAAAACATAGATGGCAGACATTGAATTTCCACTGAATAAATGAGGAGTGACTTCCACAAAGAGGGACAAGAGACCTTAATGTGTGGATGAAAAATAAACTGTTTCCTTGATTTCATAGATTGTACTGCACCGTACATTTTTATTTTATTATCTTCACCAGGAGGATCAACTGTCAGTTTATTTGGGGTTTTTAAACTTCACTGACGCATGTTTTCTTTTTTCCTGCGTACACTTGGATTTCTGGTTATCAGATAATTTGCCTGATTTCTACCAATAATCTCCAAACATTTTTTGACAATACTTGCATGAAGGGCATAATTGATAGAGAGAAATAAAGATATAAAGAACTCAAGAGTTCTCCCATTGTCAGTATTCAGACCGAAGTATCAGTGAAACGACTCAAAAAGCAGGACCCAAAAGCACGACTCCAAAGTTCAGGGCAATCAAAAGGGTTTATAAAAAACAGAAAATCACAGCTATGCTGGAAAAAGACTTGAACAAAGTAAAAAAAAAAATCACAACTATGTTGGAAAAGCAAACCAGGACAAAAAACTACACTATAAAGAACGATCAGGACGAGACTCGAGACAAGACGATCTGACACGAGACACAGGTAGACACAGGCTTAAATACATGAGGAAACGGGGAACAGGTGGCCACAATCGGGAGGAGCAGACAATCACACTAACGAGGAAACACCAGGGCAGGAAATAAAGTTTCTGAAACAAGAGAGGACAGTTACTACAAAATAAAAGCGGACATGGAAAACGGGACTAAAACTTAACATAAACGACGAGACACGACAATCAGTCGACACATTTTTCACACAGTTTTTTGTTATGCATACAAGTAAATGAATTTGTCCACATATTTTGGCTACATGGCGGCTGCCTTGATGAATAATCGTTGTTTAATCGGCCTCTTCTTCTTCACCTCCTATTCACTTAAAAAAAACAATACCCCCGTGTCAGCCAGGTTAGCTGCAGCTTGCAGGTGTGTGCAAGCTCGCACAAAAACAGGCCGTCTCTATACCTGCCTGTGCAGACTCCCACTCAAACACACGTTACAAGGTGTGCCAGAACAATCAGCGGTGGAAGAATTACAGCAACACGCGTGGGACACGGCAGCAGAAGAAGAGGCTCATTGTGCAGCCACGCCTGCGAGCGAAGGGATGGAGTGTAATAACCACAGATATCAATCATGCTGCAGGCTGCTGGGCCTGCGCCGACATTCCCCGGCAGGTGTGACATACCGGCAGTGAAAAATAATTAACAGAGCGGTGAAGCGCGCCGGCCTCCGACGGGGTTTCTCTGCTCGCTGCTGTTGTCGGGACTCTCTGTCCGCTAGTTCCGTGAGCTCAGGTATGCTGACTTTAGTTCAAAATGTTCTCGAATAAGCACTAGAGGCTCTCGGATCGCTGCTCCACCAAGTCAGCTTTTTGTTTTGAGAGGCAGAAGTCTCAGACCTGATGTACTCATTTCCCCTTCATGTACGACCACGGAGACCGTTTCTATTGGTTGGCCATGGTTCCAGATGCTGGGTTATCGCCACAATCTGTCAAGCTCACCCTCTAGAGTTGGTATGGTTAAAATACAACTCTTATTTTTTAGAATATCGTAGGTCCACAAAAACACCCTTCATGTTGTCAAAATGGGAATTCAGAGTTTAAAATATAAAATTATTTCACATTTTTTAATTGTTTCATTTTTTTGGGCATATTCAGCATTATTTTTTTTAAAGGATTTCGGTTTAAATGTCAGGATCTGCATTTTTTATTTTGAAGTCCCCGTCTGTCGTTTCCTCTGTTTCCGTGTGATTGTCTGCCATGTCCCTGATTGTTTCCACCTGTGTCCAATCACCTGCATCTTCCGTCTTTAGACCCCGTTGTCTCGTTCGTCGGTTGATCCGTTCAGATCCCCGGCGGTCGCTCGATGAAGAGCCCATTCCTCGATTTCAGAAGAGTGAAGTTTCTTTGCGACGTCGTCGGCGTCTGGGTCTTCTCTCTCTCGGTGGCTGCACACTCGTGACAAGTCCGATGGCAAACTGAGCTACAACGGCCCGAAACGTTACCACTCCAACGACACAAATACGACAAATGTCCCGCATAAAATTTTAAAAAGCATTAACATCAAACACTCTGGAAATACAGAAACAATGCAAAGTCAAAACCAGAGAGGACGTTTTCGTTTTATTTTATTATGTTTAGTTGCAGATTATTCCTCCTCGTGGGAATATTTGGGGCACTGGGCTTTTTTACAGAACTACATTAAAAGGTTTCAGGATCAGACCAAACTCCCTCTTGACTTTTTGGGAGACGGGTTGTAAAGTGGAAACGACTGAAACAAAAGGGTGTTGGCTGACGGTTGTACTCGGGCCTTCCAGGTGAGCATCACAGATATTTAATTGCGTCTGTAAAGCTCGGTATCCAACCTCCCTTCACGGCCACTCTGATCACGTATCGGACTCACACGAGAGCGAAAACACTGCTCGCTGTTCAGAGACTCGACATGCGTGATTACATATTTTGCGAGTCCGAGCCTGTCGCGCTTAAAAGCGACGGAGCGCCAAGTCCTTCTGCAGGAGCCGTTTCTTTTTTCTTTTAAACCCCAGACGATATAAGGGGAGTGAAACTGCACGGCGCCACCGCTAATGCACACACACACACACACCCTGTGAGCCACGCATCCCCGTGTCCTTGGCTGTAAACGCCTGCGACAACTAATTTCTCCGGGAGTATTTCAAGAGGCCAAACGAGTTGCTGACACGTGCGCGCGGGTCGGCGGCGGCGGCCGCTCTTCTGCCGTAATATCTGCTTCCCGCCGGTGAGCCGTGAACGACTCCGGAGATCCGAGTTTGCTCGAGAGCCTTTTCGGGTCGCCGAGGAATCAACGGAGTCGCTGTTCCCATTTGTCATCAGCAGACGAAGTGCGCTTATAAAACATATCGCGCTCCGTTAAAAACTGCTCATGACTCGAAGTCATTCGATTGCCAAAACCCCACAAAAAAACGGGGAGGGTTCAGTTCCTCGAGCATATGTTGGCATTCATGGAACACGACGACACGGAGCCGTCCTCCCGGATCTCCGCAGCGCCTCCCCCGCCTCGGTGGAGCCGTGTGCACGCCGCTCCCGGACTCTCGCGGCCGACGAACTGCTCTGCACTTTGTTCGCCGTCCTTAATTGGGGGAACCGATGTTTGCACACGACTCCCGCAGCTGAGGATCTCCCAGTCAGTCACGGCGGCAAGAGTGCTTTCCACCGCAGAGTTAATAACGCGAGATGATGCCGGCAGCCAACATCGGCGGCATGTGTTGAACTGGCGTTTAAAGAAATGCCGTCAGGTCACGGAGGGAGTGACTGAGATCCTGGATCTCATAACCAATGAGATGGTTGGCAACTGTCATCCACTGAAAGGGGAACCGGCGCTGCTCGTGTCCACAAGTCCACTTTGATACATTTGCTTCTACGCAGCCATGCAAGTAAATTACGGTGTCATCAGCATACATTTGAATATTGGTATGAGGACATACTGATGGCAGATCATTAATATATAAAGAAAATAATAATGGGCCCAGGACAGATCCTTGTGGGACACCGGTGGACAAGCGGAGGGCAGTGGATTGATGGTTTTGAATTTGGACAGACGGTGATCTATTTTGCAAATATGATTCCAACCATTTACATCAATTCTGTAGTTATTTTAGACCAAAACAGTTGCATGAGAATACATTAACGACACAGGAAGTTTCATGGAATTCCTTTAACCCTCCCGTTACCTTCAAATTTACTAACATATTTGACCCTTTTTGACAACAGCAATTAAAATCTCCAGAAAATGATTAGAATTAATATTGTTTCCCAAGTTTAAGTGTGAGGTACTTTATGTTTGTTTGTTGACTACCTAAATAGCCCTTTAAATAAATAATAAAGTTGATACTCCTTATCTGTTTTACACAGTGAAATACAGCCTGGGGTCAAATTTACCCCAAAGAACACCGATGCGTACACGTTGTGTTCAGGACATTGAAAACACATTTTATGTTTTCCCAGTTGTTCCCAAAAAATTAGGAAAAGTCATGAAATATGAAGCAAAAAAGATTATGCCAATCATTTTTTTTTAGAGACGTCAAATGTTGAATGGAGACAAATTGACCCCAAAGGTTAAATTGATTGGTAGCACAGTGGGGAGGTCGTGAGGAAAATAACAATGTGAACATTTAAATGTGATTAATGTTGTATAGGTGCGCGTGGAATACAGAAGACATTGATCCAAAATCGAATGTAAAGCGATATCAACACAATATTGTCGGCGAAACGTTCACGGAAACTATTTAAATAGCGTGCATAGGGGATGCAGAAATACATTTATGGACTGTGGGTCTGTGGTTAGCGAGTCCGTCTTTCAATCAGAGGATCGGTGGTTTGATCCCCATCCAGCTTCGTCGATGTGTCCTTCAGCAAGACACTTAACCCCAAATTGCTCCCCGACTGCAAGTCGCTCTGGATGAAGAGTCGGCTGAATGAAACGTTAATTAAAAACAAAGCCTGAAACCTGTCTCGGCCCACAGTGGTTATGAGCACTATTTACGACCATGGCTCCTTGCCATTAAAAAAAGTAATTTAGCTAAATTATATTGTTGGTGCCTCTGGAGAAGAGTATATGTTTTAATAACTCGATGATAAATGTTGCCTTTATTAGCAGAAATATTATCAAGGTTGCAAATCTTTAATTTTTCAAACACATTCATACCCCATAGCCCCAACTGATCAGATTGTTCTCTTCCATTTAATCCTTGTTTATGTTGGTGTGAGTCGGAGTCACATCGTGGGGCGTTGGTCCTAAAGTTGGATTGAAACACAGATTGGCACTTAAATGGTATTATTTATGGTACTTTTGTAGTTTGACTATCTTGAAGAAATGTTACTTACTGTATTCTTGTTGTTCTGAGTTTGTACTTTAGGTTGATGCACTTATTGTAAGTCGCTTTGGATAAAAGCGTCTTTTAAATGACGTGATGTAATAAAGTCTTATGTGTACACGGGACGTTCCGGTATTCCGTTTCCGAAGCGGCCTGTCTCATGCACTGTTTTTGATCGACAACCAAAGATTTCATCATTGGGAACTCACGATTGTCAACTTTCTTCTTTGAAAACCAAAAGTTGTAAAGTGGCCTGAAGTCACGCTCACATTCACGTCATTCCAGATCCTGCTTCCCACCTCGTCAGTCCAGCTCCCTTCAGCTGCCTCTGGTCACTCCCTCGTTAGTCCCTCATCACCTTCACCTGGTCCTCATGCCCGTCTCACCTGTTGCCCATTCCCTCGTTAGTCCCTCATTACCTTCACCTGGTCCTCATGCCCGTCTCACCTGTTGCTCATTCCCTCGTTAGTCCCTCATCACCTTCACCTGGTCCTCATGCCCGTCTCACCTGTTGCCCATTCCCTCGTTAGTCCCTCATTACCTTCACCTGGTCCTCATGCCCGTCTCACCTGTTGCCCATTCCCTCGTTAGTCCCTCATTACCTTCACCTGGTCCTCATGCCCGTCTCACCTGTTGCCCATTCCCTCGTTAGTCCTCATTACCTTCACCTGGTCCTCATGCCCGTCTCACCTGTTGCCCATTCCCTCGTTAGTCCCTCATTACCTTCACCTGGTCCTCATGCCCGTCTCACCTGTTGCCCATTCCCTCGTTAGTCCCTCATTATCTTCACCTGGTCCTCATGCCCGTCTCACCTGTTGCCCATTCCCTCGTTAGTCCCTCATTACCTTCACCTGGTCCTCATGCCCGTCTCACCTGTTGCTCATTCCCTCGTTAGTCCCTCATTATCTTCACCTGGTCCTCATGCCCGTCTCACCTGTTGCCCATTCCCTCGTTAGTCCCTCATTACCTTCACCTGGTCCTCATGCCCGTCTCACCTGTTGCCCATTCCCTTGTTAGTCCCTGTCTACTCAGTGATCCTCACTCAATATGTTGTGGCAAAAATGAAGAGCAGAGAGACAATGATTTTATGTAGCAACATCCAACAAGTGAACAAGTCCATCTTTCTAGAATATTTAGCACATATTTGTAGTGTAAATGTAACCCTCCCATCAGACCTTTTAACCAATCACATCAATTATTTGAAGAGCCAGGCACATGATTTACTCTGGTTGGATCAAGGTGACAGTGACCCGACCGCACTAGATAACAAGGGATCGTAGTCCGCATTCAGGAGAACATCTGTTAAATAACAGTGTCATAGCAAGGTACATCATTATTTATGTTGGCTAACTCTAAGAAGTTCAACCAAGGTTATATGATTTTCCCCAACAGTTCCCTCACTTGTCCTCTGCCAGGTTGTCTTTTGTTTTCGTGCCAAGTTCTCCAGCGTTATTCGTGTATATTCCTGACCTGCCTGCCCTGACCTCTGATTCTCTGCCCCGCCCCTTTTTGGACTTGTCTGCTTCTTGACTGATCTCCCGGTTTTGACCCGGCCTGTTTTCAACTAAAGACGTTCATCTTTGTTACTCCTGTCTGAGTCGTGCTTTTGGGTCCACTCTAATAGCTCTGTCAGTTTAAACTGAGCACAACGGGATAACACGCTGCTGTGAGCGGAGAGAAAAGACGATATAAAAACCTCCTTTAATGAGCGACGAACCTCGAATGAAACTCTCTGACCTGCGTTCAACACGAGGCCAGAACTCTTCAGAAGCAGGACGTGCCACTTTTTAAGATGGATGACTTGACACCGCCAGCGAGCAGCCCGTTCGTCTGCAGCTGGTGTCGTCTCTGTGTAGCGTAAGCACGGATCAGTGGTGAATCCGGCTCTTCGGCCGCATCCGATAGAGCGGCGCGTGCGTTTCCGGAGAAGATTTGGGTTGTGGACGAAGCGTCAGCGACTTCCCGAACATTTCAATTCTCCCGAGTTTCAGCAGAGACGACCGACACTCTGTAGCTGCTGCGTTAACTCGGCTTTGATGAATGTTAGAGGTGCAGAGCTGTGTAGATATTATTATCTCACAAAGTTGCGATATACTCGAGTGCTTTCTAAGACAGGAGATGTTTTCGTGTAATAGTTTATTTTGATATTGCACATGTGCAGAGGAAGTATTATGCTTTCAATTAATACATATAGAAAGATATTATAATAGGAAATATTAGGGAGAATATTGATATTGTTGTTAATGTATCATGAAGCATAGGGGGACTGTTTACTCTGTGCAAATGATTAATTTAAATGTATGTTGCATGAGAGTGAATGTATGTTAAGTATTTCAGATTGTTGAAGCCCGTGAAGTGACTTTCAGACAATAACAGACGGGACTTTTATTGTGAAAATACTTGTTTAGTGACTTGACCGGAAGTGACGTTTTGACTCGGGGGTCGTGACCTTTGACCCCTCCATTTTGATAGCGGACTTTTATCCAACAGGAAGGTGTTAGAGGCTGAACTACCTTTGAGAGGAGCTGATTGGCTGATTCTGGGACTAAGACTCTGGACCGGAGAAAGATCGTTCTCTTTCTTCTTGACCCGGGTTCTTCCAGCTGGTTCCTGTTGAGCCCGGATCACCACGAAACCCACGACCCTGAGCCTCGATCGTTTGTTTACACTTCTTGCCGTTAAACTTAATTCACGCTCATCCGGAGTCTGATGTCCATCATCTGCCTAGTGCCCAGTTTCAGTTCCTCTTATAGTAGCCTTCGTGATTTATGATCAACTTTTGGTTTCACACTAGACATCAGCTTCCAGGGTGAAAGTCCTATGTTTGACCCATCCCCGCATCCATCTCTACGTGTAGTAAATAAACACTGCATAAGATCGTGTCAGTATAAGTTGTGTTGTGTTTAATCATAAATGATAAGCACCATTTTAATGAAGCCCAGGCAGTGGCCTCCCTGCCATGCATCCTGACGGGTAAACACAGGCGGGTGGAGACGGATGAGCAGCTCTAACTCTTCCAGCATGAGTGATCAGCAGTAATGATATTTTCTGACCAGAGGAAGACTCTTTTAATGGCTCCCTCGCCGCTGACGGCTCATTAATCTCCAGCGGCTATAAACAGAGGCACGCCAACCTGTTCCGACAATCTCGATACATACCTGAGAGATGACACGCATCAAATCACTCCCTGCGGACCTAAAGAGGCTTGGCTGCATGAGAGTTTACATTAATAACTTAATGAGTTCAGACAAGTCTCAGATTTATAGCGCAGAGAGTGATTGGACTGAATCGGGCCTTGTTTCCGTCTGAAGACAGGATTCTGCTGTGTGGAGTGAAGACAGCGATGACTGTGAGCTGAGATCATCTCAGCTTTACTCAAATGTAGGTTTTCTTTTAGATGTGAGAAGGCACCAAAGTGCTTTTCCGCTCCGTGGGAAGTCAGATGTGAAGAGTTCTAGTACAAATGAAAACAACATGACTGTCAACAAAATATTTTGACATGACAACTTGAGAAAATGTGTTTTTCAAACTGAAAAATGAAAAGAAGATTAAACCAGCTCTTCTGGAGGCACATTTTGAGTTCCTCGGCTGCAGTCCCTTGAGATTAGGAGACCCATTCATCCCCGTTATGGATGCAATCCCGGAAAGTGAACCAAGACCAGATGCTGTTGATGCAATGTGAGTTCATTTGCAGGTTTAACAACTCTCATTGTGAAAAGCAACAATCAAACAATGGCTCTTTGGTGGGTGGCATGACATCCACGGGGCAGATGTGTGAGTCTGCTCGCTGCTTAAGGAGCTGGAGGGTTTCCCTCCATTGTGAACCACCAATCAGAGAGCTGCTGTCGGACTGCCTTCACCTGCACGAAGGGCATCTTTTTAAGAATGGTGTTATTTTTCTCTTTTTGACATCAATGTTTTTGCCGATTTCCACATTTCTGATGGTATTTTTTCAGATAATTTTTCTTTAAAGATCTGTGGTATTCAACTGGTTTTGAAATTGAATTCTGCGTCTTGAAATGTGCATGAACTGGAGATTTTAACACGCACATAAGTGGAGTCTAACGCTGTTTTTCTGATTTTCCAAAAATGTACAATTTGGCCCAAGTTGAGTTGTAAATGTGTGCAGTATTTTAGCTATAAAGCTAAATTCTTTTATAGAAATAGTTTTGGAAAGAAGTAAAATCTACTTCGCATGAAAACTGGAAAATGGGGGAAACAGCTGGCCTGGCGGTCTGACGACAATAACTAAAAACTACCACGCAAGAGTTCAATCTGCAACCTGTTTTACACAGATTAAGTTTACGATATGCTGAAAATCGAATTAAAATTAGTAAAAACGGCTTTCTATTTGCTATTCCTGTCAAAGGATTATTAGCTATCCCCTGTTGGGAACTGGTAAAATCAAGTGGATTAACTTTCGATAGACTTGTATAAAACATAACACCTGACAGCTTCCTGTCGTTGGAGGCCGGCCTTCAGTCTTCACAGCGACACTTATCACTTAATTCCAGAAGTGAGAAGTGCGCTCCGGGTTCCCGTGACCCCCTGAGTCTGAGCCGATGCCCAGAGCCGCTTGGATTGGCGTTCCCTCGCGATATAATAACGGTTATTAATTTCTATTCAACAGGTCCGTTATTATTGTTAAATCGTTTGAGTGGCGTCGAGGCGATTGGCGCGCAGGCGGCAGGCTGAGCGAGGACATTTAAAATCCCGTCACCTCAGCAGCCGCCGGCAGTCGGGAGAATACAAAGAGCTCACAGGCGCCATGCGAGACGCAGACATTACAGCTTCACACACAATATTACAAAAACAACATGAGGTGAAACTCAAGTGCAATTTAAAAAAAATAAAATTCACATAAAAGGATATTCAGTCTGTGACCATTGAGACACCCACCCCAGGAGATGATGTTGGATGTCATCACTAAAATGAATCACAAGACGACAACAACAACAACAGGCCAGCTCAGAAACAGCTGCCCTTGAATGATCAAAACAACAACAGAACATGCAGAAAAACGAGACATGTGAAGTGACAACGGGGACAAGAACAGATGAAAGGTAGAACCACGTTCACGTTAATAATCAGCTTGGTCTACTTTTCTTTTTATTATCACTATTTTTAGTAATGCTCGAGATATCTGAGGTCTGTCAACCGCTTTGGTCCAGACTGAAATTTCTCATAAATGATTGGATGGTGTTACGTCTGGTGAGACGGCCCTCTTTCAGGAAGAGGGTGGCGCTATCTCTTTCAGGTGTGGTACGCCTGGAGCAAACACCACCTGAGAGGGATCACCTAATCAGTGGGCGGGACATATATTCTCTCTCTCTCTCTCTCTCTCTCTCTCTCTCTCTCTCTCTCTCTCTCTCTCTCTCTCTCTCTCTCTCTCTCTCTCTCTCTCTCTCTCTCTCTCTCTCTCTCTCTCTCTCTCTCTCTCTCTCTCTCTCTCTCTCTCTCTCTCTCAGAGAGACAGACAACCTAGAGTCTCTAATCAACCTGAGCTGCATGTCTTTGGACTGCGGATATAATGTAATTGACTGTTTTCCTTTTTAAAAATATAGTTATGAGTCAATTGCATTTTTAAAATGTCTAATTAAAAAATGTCATTGATTAGATTTAGAATAATTTTATATTTACTCACAATTCTTTTTCACATTTACACTCCACAAATATGTTTGAAGTCCAGAGTAACGTGATGTTTTCCAGACCAAGCCTGTAATTTTAACCTGGAGTCGTATTATTCCGCAATGGCAATACTAAGAAAATAACCACCAGACACATGAGTATACTTAAAGGCTATTTTATTTTGGCGGGGGATGCATAAATCAACACTTTTTCATACAGCAGACTCTTTCAAACTGGATGAGCCTCAACAGTAAAATGCCTCCTCTCGCTTCCTGCTCGTTACACTTTGTGTCTTTGGCTGATGTTTTGTTCCTGGATTATAATTATGTTATTCAAAGTTCCCAAAGCAATATTTGCGACGTTAGATGTGAATAAGTCCTTTTAATAGAGTTTCCAGTCCAGCCCTCCGGTTTTATTATGTCTGTCTGGCACAGCAAAATATCTCCCAAGCCCGTCCACCCCCAGGCCGCCATAGCGGCAGCAGCTGATGGGGTGCGAGTGTGGCGAAGGATGGTGGAGGAAGATGGGAGGAGGAGGAGGACATTGGAGGAGAGAGACGAGGAGACGGGTGAGGAAAAGAAGTTGAGGAAACGGGAACGAGTGGGGACGCAAGTTGACGATACGAGGAGGGAGTAATACGGAGTAGATACTTCCATATCTAACTTATTGTGTGGAAGTGTGGGGTTCGACCTATAAAACCTTTTTAAATTCAACAGTTGTGTTACAAAAACGTGCGATACGCATCATGAATAATGTCGGCTACTATGAGCACACAAACCCTTTATTTTACAGATCACGTGTTATGAAATTTAATGATTTGGTTTATTATAAAATAATGCAGACAATGTACAGAGCTAAAGTGAAGTCACTGCCAGACTGTGTACAAAGTTTATTTTCAATACATGAATGTAAATATGATTTGAGATGTTTGTAAGTTCACGGTACAAAAGGCTAAAAAAGGGATTAAAAGAAGATGTATTTCTGTTGTAGGAGTCCAATTATTGAATAATGTTGAAATGGATGTAAGAATGGTGAACTCTTATTTGGTTTTCAAGGGAATCATTTATAAAAACAATTCTTGAGTTATAAATGTGATTAAAAACGTATTAATATGGAAGATGTATGTGGTAGTATATATAAATATATTTTGTTTATTGTTGGTTTGTTGTTGTTTTATTTTCTTTATTTTATATTAATTTTCTGATTTATTTTGATTTCAATTTAGGATAGGAATTTATCATCATTTTTTGCTTCTACCTATACCTTTTCAGTCTTTCTCCTTTGTATATTATATAGGATAATATTGTATTGTATTTGATTTGATTGACTGAATAAAATACAAACAAACAAACAACAAAAAGAAGGAAAGGTATTACAGAGGATAACAAGAAGGAGAAACAATCAGGGGGGGGGCAACAACACAGAAGGTCAGAGGAAGAAAAGCAGTGAGAAACACAGCAGTTCTCATTGTGATGGATGGCCTGCTTCACTGGGTGACTCATACTGCAGATCCTCACTAATGGTGCCAAATGAACAATTTAGCGGTAACACTATCTTCAGGAGAACACGGCGGGGAGAAGAAGAAGTCCATTAGCAACATAGAAATGAGAATATTTCTCAACTGTCCTCCTGAAACATCAGAGGGCTGTTGTTGTGACCTTTGGTCCCTTTGTGCAGCTTCGTCTGCAAGAAGGACGTTTATTTGACTTCAGTCGTGCATTCAAATAAAAATATCTGCAAAGGCAAATGTTAAACACCCACCGTGCTGAATATTTAATGGTCTGCATTGCGTTTCGAGGCGTCTGCAGCGATCTCCTGATCTCTCGGTCGTTACCGTGATGACCACCGGCTCCTGGTTATTGCATGACGGTAAGTCACTGCCTTGTGCATCCTCATGAAGCGTTTTACCCACCATGTAAAAGAAGTGGAAGCTACTCACTGCCCTTACATATAGTGTGGGGGCTTCACATCTGTATGTTAGAGTATTTTATTCCAGATTAGGGGAAATATGATTGTTTTTTATTACAGGTTTACTGCAGTGTGTTGTGCAGCCTGACAGCAGCAGGAAGGACTTGTGGTTCCTCTCCTCAGACACCGGGGAGGAACCAGCCAGTGGCTGAAGGAGCTGAGAGGGCGTCATGCATGGGGGGGTGTAGTTCATCCTCCCGTCCCCCACCACCTCCACAGTATCCAGAGGACACCGCAGCACACTTGAGCATGATGATGATGATGCTGAGCATGATGATGATGATGAGCATGATGATGATGATGCCGGGTGACAGACACCACACCGATCTCTCCACGTGACTCTAGATTTACCGCTTGTGGTTTATTGTGTCGACACCACCTGGACCAGAACCACAACACAACTGGTTTGGTGTGTGAACTGCGTTGGTATCTTACGATCAGTGACCTGGAATTCCCCTTTCACATTTGGGATTTGAAAAGCTACCAGTGTAGTTTATAAAAGTCCTTCTTGTTCAGTGTGTTTCCCGACCGTACCCACAGAACCCCAGATGTGTCCGTTTGAACGTGTATCTCGATTGCTGATGAAGTAAACGCCTCTGGGTTGTTCCCATGCGATCCACTTTGGGCAATTAGACTTAAACTTGGATCTATTTATCGCGGACAACACCTTGTTTGGCCTGCGGCGACGCCGCCGCGTGATTGACGCGCCTCGATTCTTTGCCAAGCTCCCTTTTGTTGTCGGTTGCCCAACTCTCCTCCTTCAGGACACACTTCCGAGAGGTTAAATAGTTAACCTGTGCAGGGAGACGGAGGAGAGAGCTCCTTGAGAGTTTAAGAAAAAAACAACGACGAGATTGTGATTCCAGTGAATTTGCGATGAACGGATTCCTCTGGAGTCAGAGTGGAGATATTTCAGTAAAACCTCCCGAATGCCGCTGTGTGCAGTTGATGGAAAACTGTTTTATTTCCCAATAAAAGCCGGTTTACTGCAGACTGACTGGGTGTGTGTTTCTATCTATAAAAAATAAATAAAACTGAGTGGGGGGCTGAGGCCTGTGCATGTTTTGTAACTCAAAGGTGCCCAAATAGAGTCTCTCTGTGGACTTGCAGAAAACAACGTGTACCCTTCAACACCCCCGCTGGACCGAGGCGAGTATAATTGAGAGTTTTACAGTCCGGCGACGGAAAAGTGCTGTTGAATTTAAGCTTTAAAAATAATGATGTATAGATTCCTTCTCTAACAGTCAGCGCTCAGTTCCAGCCAGTGAGTCTGGGAGTCGAGGACAAACGGCCAAAACCAAACCAGAGTCTTCTCATTTTCCCCAAGAAGCAAAAGCCTGAGCCTCCACTCACAGTTCCATGTCCTGTTTGCATTTTGAAAAGGCGGCAGGATGGAGCACCTCTCACCGGGTTTTCTGGAGTTGAACGGTAATAGATCGGGACTGAAGTTCCATCCTGGGGGCTCGGGGGGGATAACTGGGACACAAACAGACCTAAACTGGTCTCGGCAAACAACCACCCTGTGGTGACGATGCCCACGGCACAGCTGCTGGTCCCCCCATACGGGAGGGTAAAAAAAGCTGCATTGGTTCTTGCGTTAGAGTATATAGCTGTTATTCAGGATACTAACCATGTGTGTTCTCTGTGTGTGTGTGTGTTGGCGTATTTGGGCAGCATGTTATTCTGGTTGGCTGAGCTATAACTGGGAGAGCTCTTTACCGTAACCTCAGACCAAAACACTGGCTCGACTTTACTGGACTCGTCCCCAGTGTTACTGCAGAGCCCCGCTGGAGAATTTAAAGGGCCAGGCGGCGGCGGACTGGTCACTGAATGATGGCAACCAGACGCGGTGCAACGAACAGGGCTGTGCAGAGCAGAAACACCCTCCATCCTGATTAACAAGAGGTTACAGGACATATTATTGTCTGCGCATTTAAAAAAGGAAAAAGTGAGGCGGGTCGCTGCCGAGAGGCATTTGAAAAAGATTCAGATATTCTTCATTGATGGACAAAAAAGAGTCCTAAAGAACGACACTCTTGCATCATTACCTTTGCATTGAAAATGCGTAAGGTAATGTTTTGATCGCAGTGTATTTATTTATTTGTATGCGTGTTACTCGCATAACTCAAAAAGTATTAAGCCAAATCGCATGAAATTTGGTGGGATGATTGGTTATTTTCCGGGGACCATTTGATTCGATTTTGGGATCAATCGGGTCAAAGGTCAAGGTCATGAAAAGGTCAAAATCTTCTTTTTACCATCGCGGTCAATTTTTATTCAATTGGCATGCAACTAATGCCAAAATGTTCATAATTCAATGCCCAATCTTGTGATATGCGAAGGTATGCGCTCTACCGAGTGCCGTTCTAGTTTATTCATTATATTGTGAACAAATTGACACGTTAAGAGTTTTTGTTTTGCTTTGTCGTGAATACTTTCACACACAAAGCTAATTTTAAGTGTTGAAGAAGCAGCATTTTTATCTGTGACAAGGTTGTTGTTTTTTTGCAAAAGGCCAAATGAACCAATCGCCTTGTGGCACACCACGACACTGAAGCTAAGGAGTCCAATCAGACCGTCGAGGGAAGTATAGTACGACGGCATGTTTGAACCGAGGTGGTTAACTTCATAACTTCTTCCATCCTTGTCCAGGGCAGCAAACTCCTTGCTTTCCTACCTTTCAAAATAAAAGCCCCTGACATATACACTGTATCTGTTTACCAGACGGGGACGCAAGTTCACTCGGAGCATTTGGCTAAAAGGAAGAGAAAAGTTGACATCAGACGCCGGTTTGGATCAAGAGGATCTCGGTAACGTCAGCTGGTCCTCTGCTTCATATGGTCTTCTACCCCCAGATGCCCTCTAGCCCCTCCTTCCCCTTGGGTAAAGTCCTTTAAGGTCTTGGCAACAATTAAAAGGGTCAGAGGTACTCTTACAGTGTTTTGTACCGGATGAGGGAAACATTTCATTTTCACACATTGATATTTTCCCTCAAAAACCCTACATCTGCAGAAATGCTCCCCCTCACCATTTCACAACTACTACATGATGCACAGTAACCGCTTGGACGATGACGGCGTAAACATATTAGCTTCGGTGCCAAATCTATCCAGCCATATTCTCGTCGCCCAGCTTCCTCCTCTTCAACATCTGCAGTCCATCTCGAGGAGCTCCCCGCGTTCAAAGCAAAGCCCTAAAGGCTTCTCATTAAGCCTCACTTCAGCATCACAAAATATTTGCATAACAGAATTATCCACTCAATTTGAAGTGTGCAGCGCTTCAGCCCCCAAAGCGCCCCGTGGTCACGCTCTGGTTTGGTTGCTCCTCTTGCTCATGAACGAAAGATGAAGAATGGGGATCGCAAGCTTGAATGCACCTCGGTCCCCAACGGTGGCGGGCCTGATGCTCCTCTCTGTGGAAGAGAATACAAAGATAGAACACTTCTGTGTGTGTGTGAGAGAGAACTCTGTACAGATGCAGCCGCGATGACATCGCCGCCCCTGCAGAACAAGTCGGCCTGTCTGACGGAGCAGCCGGACCACCCACACGGGCCCGCTAAGTCGAGCTCTCTGACGCTGAGACCCCGTCTGCTCCACCAATGAGGGAATTCATACGGAGGCAACGAACAAAGAAGTAGCATCGCTGGAAGAAATGTCCAACTTGGGAAATGCGGTGGGGGGGGGGGGGGGGGATGTTTGTTGTTGACGGATTCACAACAATTCTGCAAAAAAAATGACAGCAAAGTTGAAATGTAACTGCTTTGTAGTTACAAAAACAATCTGTCTGTTGACATTTCTTTGGTGGTGAACACTGGAATAAACTTGTACTTGTATTTTGCTGAAGATGAGAAACTGGTGAAAAGCTTCAGTCTGTCTGCAAGCTTCTGTCTGCAGCTCCCACAGGAAGAACCTTCTCCTCTTTGACAGATGAGCACAGTTCTCTCTCTCAACGTTTTGGAAGAGGTTTAAAGTTTGCACGACACATCGAATATAATCTGAGCATTCAGAGGGAGTTAAATCTGTAAATAATAATAATAGCTTTATTTATATAGCACCTTTTAAAAATAATGTTTACAAAGTGCTCGACAGAGAGTCAAGGCAAAACAAATCGAATAGCAAGAAACCAATATTACATTTAAAAATATATATTAAAATTAATTAAAAACCAAATAAATCAAAAACAGACAAAGTAAATTAGGGGAACCAAAGTTCTGCATAAAAAGACTTGATCACTTAAAAGCTGTTCTATAAAAATGGGTTTTAAGAAGTGATTTAAAACCCATTTATTAAATGTGTGTGTAAAAACTCGACAACATTTTTCTCCTATTTAGCACCAAATTAGCACCTAATTAGCACCTAATTAGCAGCACTTTCCAGTGACAGAGTTCCAATCTGAATCCCTCGGGCTCCATGTCAGGGCAGATGGCTCGTGTCTGCTGGGTGAAACGTGGCACATTGTTTTTCCAACGCGCCCCCTGCAGTGCAGAAGCTGCTCAGGTGACACAGCGACGGGTTGAGAGTCGGGTTCAGATAAGTGAGTTTGTGACGCAACGTTTATGTTCAGTACATCAGGCAGGAAACCGCCGCCGGCCTCGATCGCACCGGACGCCACTTTTAAAAGCGCGGCTGCTTCAAGTGACTCTGTGAATGATGGTTATAGTTGGTTCAATATGGAAGATGATGATTTATGATTTATGTTTGTGTTTTTATTTTTGTATTTTATTTTTTTCTTCCTTGTCTGATTGTTCGTATAGTTGTTTGTTATGTAATTTTTATTTATTCGTTGTTTTTGATTGTCTGGTGTAACTTGTAAAAACTTAAAATAAAATGATTGAAAGAAAAAGAGCAGCCGCTTCAAAACGGCGCCGGGCAAAACAACGCGGAGCGCCTGCGTGAGCAACCAGGCGATAAAACTTTATTTACAAAATGGATTCACGCAAAGGAAAAAGACCCCAAAAAGGAGGTTTTGGGTTCACGATATAAAAAAGGAAAGAGTACGGTGAATGTCACCGTCTATTCCGCGAATTGTGTCTCGATGAATATTGAAACTTTTCTAGCGTTTTTTAGGCGCGCATAAGAGGACGTAGGAAAACAACGGTTTTGCTGATCTGAGTCTGCGTCGACTTGGTTCCACGCGGGACACAAACAGACAGACTTTATTGTTCTTTAAACTGTCAAGTGACTTCCTTGGCAGCGGCGGCCTAGCAGGTAACGTACCAACTCTAGAGCTTTGCTGTTCGTAGGTGTAAATACAAACAATGAACAACCGGCTCCATATGACTCAAAAAGTAAGTTGCGTTTCTGCCACCAAAAATGCTTCAAAACTCACTGGAGAAATGATTCTTTTTGCCAGCGCTCGAATCTGTCGCGTCTGACACTTTGTCCCTCGGCTCTTCTCATTTATCCAAACGCCGACGTGGGACTGCAGCGGCTAACCGCTCGAGGGAAGACGAGGCTCGGTAATTGTCTGCGGCGTGAACGGCAACACCTCCGCAGACGGCGGCGCGTCGAGTCTCCTCCTCCGAGACTTTGGTCGCACGAGTAATGAACTCCCTTCGGTGGGCGGGGCCAGAGAGCGAGGCAGAAACCACAGACTCCCTCCCTCCATCCATCCCTCCGTCAGCCTCCTCCTGCTCCGGCATTCCTCTGGCCTGACTGCATCAAACTGTGCTGGATTATAATTAATTAGCGGTTGGAGAGGAAAAAATAGCGACTCGGCTGGCTTAGGGGAAATGATACGGTGAGCTTCCAGAGAGTGAAACTTGTTAAAGAGCAGAAAAACACGCGAACTCGAGCGTCTTCGAGGCCGCCGGAGCAGCAGCGTCGGTCCGTCCTCGTGAAGCTGAGCAGGACAGAAAGAGGAACGAACACATTAGGGCTCCATCACACCAGACGCGCCTCTCCAAAACCATTGATTCCCTACGGTACGGCCTTTTAACCCTCCTGTTACCTTAGGGTCAATTTGATCCCATTCAATGTTTAATGTCGGTGTTCTTTCGGGTCAATTTGACCCCAGGCTGTTTTTCACTGTGTCAAACATATAAGAAATATCAACTTTTTTTATATATTTAAAGGGCTATTTAGGTAGTCAACAAACATAAAGTACCTCACACTTAAACTTGGGAAACAATATTAATTCTAATAATTTTCTGGAGGTTTTAATTGCTGGGGTCAAATTGACCCCAAGGGTAAAATATGTCAGTTAATATAAAGGTAACAGGAGGTTAAACATTGAATGGGATCAAATTGACCCTAAGGTAACAGAAGGGTTAAACGCCACGCGGCGCGTTTTTTTGAGTTTTTCAGGGGCGGTTAAAAGTTAAAATATTCTCAACTTTAAGCGCGAGGCGCGGAGGCGCGCCGCTCATCAATGTCACACTCGGCCAAGGCAGCCAATCGAATCGAGCAGGAGGCGGGCTCTCCTTCCTGTTTTCCCGACGAGAACCTCATACTAGCGGTATTTAATTACGAAGAGCTTTATAATTCTAAATCTAAACACGACTCCAACTGACTCCCGATCGGCCGGAAGTGCATTGGAAAGCGTCGCCATCGAGACACACGTCGCGGAGTAGATGGTGGTGTTCGCCGTACTCTTTCCTCTCTTCTTAAAAAAAAAATCTTGAACCCAAAATGGACGGCCGGTTGCTCCACAGGCGCACCGTGATGTTTTGCCCGGCACGTTTTTGACGAGGCGTTTTTGGTGCGGCTGCGCTTTTAAAAGTCGCATCTGCTGTGATTTTTCCCTCAGAGGGGTTAACCCCTTACATGTGTTTAACAGCAGCATCCGGGATGAAGCGGAGCCACACTTGTAAACAATAAGAATTGTTATAAATCGATGCTGCCCAAGTTGATGTTTCTGAGAGTTTCCTCTAATTTATGAAAAATAATTCCAAAGAAACTCAAATGTGTGTATGTTGCCTTTGATGAGGGGAGTGTGCACAGAAGCACTGCGAGGACAATTTGTAATTCAGGGCTCTCCAAAATAGCTGTTAGTTTATTCTTTGCTCTTTTTTTCTGTTTGTTTTTTTCAGCCACATTATTATTATAATCATTGTGTATGTTTGACTTTTTAAGCATGCAGGGCACCCCATTTAAACACAATAGTGGAGAAGAGCATCTGTTTCCTCTGATCAATGCATCCAGTTCATATTGAGTAAGCCAATGGTTGCGCAGTAAGAAAGATGAGCGTTGCCTTTATAAAATATGTCCAACATTTTAATAGGCGGGGACTTTTTGCTCCAGAAATGTCAACATGCTCTGATTCATTGATATTGATTCACAACTCCCACATGCATATAAATGATCAAATTGTGCTAATAAGCAACCTGAGCAGCTAGAACACTAAAGATATGAGGTTGTGATTATCATGAGTTATGGGAACGAATATTTAGAGACCCCTACGTGTTTCTGTTTTCAGGCCATCTGAAGACTCCCAAAGCCCCCCAAATATGTTTAAAACTATGTAGGACTTTTCATATGCACACAATATATTCGCTAACCACTTCCCCAGTGCAAAGACAAACAGGTGTGACACAGGTGTGCGTTGGGCGACTCGCGGTTAAAAAGCCATTTTCAAATGTGCCGTTATATCCTCACGAGAGAGATTCATGATGCAGATTGGATGCACTGCCAGATCCACGTATGGAAGTGACCAACGACGCCATGGCCCTGCTGAGACTCCGCCCACTGTTGAGACTCCGCCCACTGCTGAGACTCCGCCCACTCCTCCTCTCTACCTCCACCTGATGGATGGTGGAGGTCTGGATGGTGGAATATGCCGACTACCAACTCTTCATCCACTCTGTCATCTTCATTGTGTTGTTCCTGTGTTTTAATTAGTGTGTAATGATTCCTTCTGGTCACATGACATCTATTGTTCTGTCCATCCTGGAGAGGGATCCTCCTCTGTTCTCTCCTCAAGGGTTCTGACCTTTTTTCCCCGTGAAGGGTTGTTTGGGTGTTGTTCCTGATCCGATGTGAGGTCAAAGGTCAAAGGTCAGGGATGTCTATGTGTACAGATTGTAAAGCACTCTGAGACTAATTAGCAATTTGTGAAAATGGGCTGTACAAATAAACTCCGATGACCCCATGAGACGTGAAGTCAAAAGGACTCTGGGGAAAAGCAGAGTTAGTAATGTGTGATGGAGAGATGACAATGCATCCCTCAGGTTGGCCAGTAATGGCTGCATGCTCAAGGACTCACACTCACTCGAAACACCTTCATTGTCTATTTTATAAAGCCATTGGCTCTTCACTCACTACTGGAACGGTTTATTTTCCTGTTGTGGACGGTGTGTGTGTGTGTCATCACTGCCGAGTACATCGCCACAACTCAGCCAGAACAACATGTGCCGTCCCTCTCGTTCCGTTTTGGTCTCCACCACCTCCTGAGTAAACGCTGCACTTTCTCCACCAGCCCTTCGCCGACGGTGTCCGCGTGCTCTCGGCCGCTTTCCGTGCGCGCGAGGTAGCTCACGGCGTAAAGTACAGACGTACGTCCTCGGAGGATAAATAACCGAGGACACGTTAAGCCAAACTTCCCCGCGGTGTGATTGCATCTGGGTGCTTTCCACCTCTGTTAATGACCGGCGGAGGTCACAACGGGGTGAGTGTAGAGAGAGCACAAAGGAGCCCTGTTGGCGCGCCGGCTGAATGCGGACCATTCAAGGTGAGGCGTACAGGCGACAAACACGTGTATTTATTCACCAGTTTATTTATCCGGCTCAACGTGGGACTGAAACCTTTTCATACGTCTTGTAAAAAAACGGCGAGCGATGATAACGGTACGAGTTGTTCGGGTCGGGGGCCGCCGCGACTCCTTGTGGGGTCAAAGCGGCGTGTGAGCGGAGTGAATGAGTCCAATGGGCCCTATGTTTAGCAACAGAGTATCCACCACAGGCCACACACGCCAAGTTCAATGTACCCCCCCCCCTCCCCCCGTGTGTCCCGCTAGTTTTCCTTTCGTCGCGAGGTATCTGAGGCTCTTTTCAAAGAGCCTGTAAATGCTTCCAGTGTAGCCCAGATCCCGAACAACACAGGATTCCTTTTCATTCTGGAAGTAGCCTCTGACTTCCTGACTTCACAACCCCTCCAACAGACAGTATTCCTGTTTTATGTGCTCTCCTCCATCAAACCTTTCAACCTTTTTTTTTGCTTCACTCGGCATTAACTTCCTCCATCATTTCTTCCCTTTAGCTTCTTTTATCAGGTCTGCCCTCTCCAGGTAAATAGGATTTATTTTGCTCAGTTTAGGAAAGATGTATTGCCTTCGCATTGAAAATGCGGAAGGTTATGTTTTGATCGCCGTGTATTTATTTATTTATTTGTATGCATGTTACTTGCATAACTCAAAAGGTATTCAACCGAATCGCATGAAATTTGGTGGGATGATTGGTTATTATCCGGGGACCATTTGATTAGATTTTGGGATCGATCGGGTCAAAGGTCAAAGGTCATGAACAGGTCAAAATCAATTTATATCCAATTGGCATGCAACTAATGCCAAAATGTTCATAATTCAATGCCCAATCTTGTGATATGCGAAGGTATGCGCTCTACCGAGTGCCTGTTCTAGTTAGATATATGCGTTATAGCTTGTATCTAGATGTGCACATGTGTCTGCATGTTTATAGGACAAGTATGTTTTTCATGAAAGATGTTGAGGTAGATTTATTAAAATACTTAAACTTAAGGATACACTACAAGGATTAACTTTTGTATGCAGTCTAATACTGTTAAAGGTAATTTTTGTGTTTTATGAAAGGAATGTGATCCGCGTTTATTTCAATCTCAAAAACGGGTGAGATTTGGGTTTAGAAATAACATGAACAGAACTTTTGGGTGCATGGAAACAAATGTAGAGATTAACGAGAAATTAATAAAAACCGACAACAATGAAGCCTGTGTCCTGCATCCTCAAATGATCCAAACAGCTGAAAAGGCAGATGTGATTAACTGGAATTAATAAGGTGCAAATACTTGCAGAATTTCACAAGTGAGTTTTATTGTTGCATAAGGGTCCAAATGTTAATTTACCTTGACAAGCACAACATTCTGAGGGGAAAAAGTAAATACCAAAGCCAGTTATAGGCAGTCTGTTTTAAAGAAAAAACATCCTAACCAAACCTCCAGTGAAAAAGAACTCTTAATATACTTGTTGTTTCTCTTTTGGTTCTACTTAGTCTACAAGGTGCTTTCATATTTAATAAAATAACCAGGAATGGGAAAGGTGAGTGTGGGTTCCTTTGGTCTCGCGGTGTGTCGTGCTACGTTTCTGGAAGGATGGTGTTTACGTAAAGCCGAGAGCCTTTTCTCCAGTGATGGATGTGGTGCCCTGAACGCCACACGAGACAGATAACAGCTTCTGCCTCCTGTCAAAGTCCCGCGGCATGGGAAGGACCCGAACACTAAGGGAAAGGTTTTCACACAACTGCTTGCAGCTATGTGCTGCTGGCTTCTGTCCACAGAGATCCAACTGCATTGGCACACACACACACACACACACACAGCCCAAACCATTGCTTTCGTTTTCCATTGTGCGACGGGTGACCCTAAATATTTACACTGCTTGGCAGAGGCAGTGTCCAGGGATCTGGGCCCTGATGAGCAGAGAGCTCCCGTAACGCAGAGACGGGGGTCCCAAAGTCGCTGTGAACGTGCCACACTTTATTAAAGTTCAAACCGCTCCGTGTGCTTCTCTGTCGGTCACATGCAACTGCACTGCAATCAAAAAGAACTATTTGAAAGTCAAGCATTGTGGCTGCATGGTGCTGTCTGTTGCATCACTGACTGATGTGGGATCAGGTCTTTCCAGTCCAGACTTGGATACACACACACACACACACACACACACACACAGCCAGACTGGGACTCTGAGCCAAACCATGCGTCAGCGTCACAACAGAACCTCTGCCTACTGGAGCCAGTGCTCTGGGTCGCATTACTCAGTCTCAGTCTTTCGAAGATTGTGACTTTTGTTCTACTGTTGGATGGCTAACAGTAACAAGCACAGGAAGGTGTGTTTATTGCCGTATATGTGGCGGCCTTTGGCTCCCCGCTAAGGACAAGCCTGCGACACGACGTCCACCACGTTGTTCCAGACTGAAACATCTCAACGACTGTTTGAAAGACACACAAACATCATTTTGTCAGTGATTCAGTTCTCATCTATAATGTTAGGTCAAATTAACTTACATGACATTACATCACATGTCTTTTAAAAGACGCTTTTATCCAAAGCGACTTACAAGAAGTGCATCAACCAAGAGTACAAACTCAGAACAACAAGAATACAGAAAGTAACATTTCTTCGAGAAAGTCGAACTACAAAAGTAACACACGTAATAACATGAGAAATACCATAAGTAATAACATGAGTAATACCATAAGTAATAACATGAGTAATAACATAAGTAATAACATGAGTAATACCATAAGTAATAACATGAGTAATAAAATAAGTAATAACATGAGTAGTAACATAAGTAATAACATAAGTAATACCACAAGTAATAACATGAGTAATACCATAAGTAGTAACATAAGTAATACCATAAGTAATAACATGAGTAATACCATAAGTAATAACATGAGTAATACCATAAGTAGTAACAAAAGTAATAACATGAGTAATACCGTAATTCATACCATAAGTAATACTATAAGTAATAACATAAGTACCATAAGTAATATTATAAGTAAGAGTCATTTAAGTGCCACTGAAGTGCTAATCTGTGTTTTAATCCAGATATAGTCTAAAGATGTGTTTTTAGTCTCCGGTGAAGATGTAGAGACTTCCTGCTGTCCTGATGTCAGTGAGGAGCTCGTTCCACCAATCAGGAGCCAGGACAGCAACAGTCTGGATGTAGAGTGATGAGCTCGAAGTGACGGAGTCACGAGTCGATTGGCTGTTGGAGCGGAGCAAACGTGATGGGGTGTACGGTGTGACCACATCCAGGATGTAGACCAAATCTGTTGGTTTCTAACGATCCATCAGGGGGAAACCTCAGGGGTCTGAAATCAATGTGCAAAGTGCTCTGCATTCTCTCTCATGTCCATAAGTAGTCTGATTGTATAAAAGTCTGAGAGCTCGACCCTTCTTCTCACTCGACTCATGAACACATTATACACACACTTTCTTTTCAAAGCAGGCTGCATGTCTCCATTGCGGCGCATGTGATGCTGGTTTCACCTCCACGTTCTGCTGACTCCCCACATTGTATTTGAGTTGAACGTGACCGGCCAGATCTGCTCCAATCATGGCAGCCGGCCACGGCGTGTGACCGAGGCCGAGCGTCCAGGAGCTTTGCCAGGATACGTTTGGCCCTCTCAGGAAGCCGGCCTCGACACCGGGTATTCAAAACCCACAGCGTCTCTTCTGCAGCGTTCCACATGTATTCCAGTGTGACGCAAGAGGCCTCCGAAGCTGAGGAATGCCGAGCCCAATAACAGAATGACTCCTCGGTGCCTCTTTTTCTCTCCGATATAATTTGCTGGAGTTTTATTGGCGTTGGCCCGTCTGGGCTTCTGTGCTCGTGCTATTAACTTTAACAGGGCTCATTTTGGCTACGTCGTCTAGCAGAGACAGACGGGTGGGACGATGCGCCGCAATGTCATTACACAGCAAGGCCGTTACAGCCCATCTTACTGCACAGCATACACCACTTAACGCCCCTTTAACCATATACAAGGTGTTTCTTTCCACTGGTATCTGTGACATTTATATGTTGGCATATTTGCTTGAGGGCAACGCTGAAATTACCCCCTTTTGCCTGAAACACACTCAGTTTGCAGCTTTTCTTCACCCTGGAGAAACAATTATCAAAAGCTGAATGAATACCCGACATGCCCTGTGAGGTTTCTACTCTCATTACCTTCTGAGTGTTACTCGCATAACTCAAAAAGTATTAAACCGAATCGCATGACATTTGGTGGGATGATTGGTTATTATCCGGGGACCATTTGATTACATTTTGGGATCGATCGGGTCAAAGGTCAAGGTCAAGGTCATGAAAAGGTCAACATCTTATTTTTTACCATAGCACGGTCAATTTTTATCCAATTGGCATGCAACTAATGCCAACATTTTCATAATTCAATGCCCAATCTTGTGATATGCGAAGGTCTGTGCTCTACCGAGTGCCCGTTCTAGTTCAACATGCATTTAAACAGACCAACTCAATATTTGCCAAATGTCTCCTATGTCCATGTGAGGTATAAGAAGAGTTTGCTGTTGTGTCTGCTCTTGCATTTCTTAAAACGTCACGCCCACCGTCACCGTTTGGTGCACATTCCTCAACACGTGTGAAGTGAGATGAACCTGCTGCACATGGGAGAATTCCCCCTCCAAAAGTGATCAAAGTGAGAAGGTGTCAAACAGGTGCTCCAACAAAACCCAGAGCCAACAAAGCAGTTTGGGATTACACCGTCACTGATTGGTTCTCCCGCGATTTTGATCATTTGCCGACAAGTTCTCCCTCTCGGCCTCTTGAGGTCCGTGTGGAGTGCGGGGCACGCCGACCTGTTGGTTCCCAGCCAGCTGCTGAGTGAATGGGAACTGACTCGCCCTGCTTTGGGCCCATTGTTCCCTCCCCGGGGCTTTGGGTTGGAGATCTTTTTTGTTGGCGGCTCCTCGCGCTGCCGGCCGGTCAAAGACGTCTCTCCTGGGTTGTTGTCGGCCATCTGTTCGCCCTCGACGCTCAGGCGGGCCCTCGCCTCGGCACCGCAGCCGCGTGGCATGTGCCGCGTGAGAGGATGATGTGCAGCACAGGTGTCAAACACAAGGCCCGCGGGCCGAATGCGGCCCACCACGCCATTTTATGCGGCCCCTGACGACTTGAAAGACCCATGATCACCTTAATATCCTGTGCTTTTATTTTGAAGGTTTCAAATTAAATGGATTTGTGTTATAATATTAGAGAAATGTCCCAATGTGTACAATATCTCTACACTTGAATGAAAAATAATCAAATGCAAAGAGAGTCATTTAACAATATGTTCGGGAGTAATTCATACAGCGCTTCAGTTTCTACCGGCCCTTTAAGAGGCGGCCATGACGCCGATGTGGCCCTCGGTGAAGATGAGTGTGACGCCAGGGTTATAATGAAATCACGAAGAAATGTATTTGACGATTCTCTTCTGGTTAAGAGTTCTCAAATCTTTTGGTCTGAGGACCACGGGTCGACGTTTAACACGTGTCACATGCTGCTGGCGCAAAAAATTTCAGTTTAAAATGTTTAGTTTTGTTTACCTATTCCACAGTTACACCCGATCCTTAAATAGCTGGGGGCTATTCTGCTAGCCCTGCACAATAGCTAATCCACGGACTAAACCCTGGAAGCTCTGATCCTGGCCACGTGGACAGTCGTCACGACTTGGGAGACACTGGAAGAGCCAGCCAGTGAACCCCCGCTACCACTGAGCCACGCCGCCGCACATTGAAACCTCTTCATCTGGTCATTGACAGGCAAAATGCGGAGAGATAATATTTACCGAGTCTGTTCTTTTTGTGTTGTTTTAATAACTTTATCCAACTACCGAGATGATGATATTTTCATGACTGATTCAGGCGGATGGTGTGAAACAAGTTTTGTTTCTAGAAAAACACGAAATAAAGTTTTCATACATCTTTGAGTTTTTGTTTGGAACTTTATCAACTGAAACATTGGCCGACATGATTTCTGATAGGGATTCATATTCGATAAAAATGTTACTAAACCTCAATAATAACCGTCACATGCCCGCCGGGTGGAGTGTGTTGCATGAACTCCAGTGTATTGACATTTTAGATTTCTCAAACACTCGCCCCTTGTAGCCGAGTGAAGCGACAGAGGGGGGGTGGGGGGGGGGGGGGTTTAGGGGTTATCCCGGTTTTGTTTTGGTTTTGCACCATCAATCGTTTTGGAGGTGTTGTGCTTTTGCGTCCTGGATCATATCTCAACATCTGTGGCTCCGGCGGCATCAGAGAAACCCGTTAAAGTGCCTCCGTTGTATGACCGGTTGGACCCCGGCGGGCTCCGTGAAGCCCCCCCCCCCCAGCTCTCATGAAGCCCTCTCAGGTTGTTTGCGCAGGCTGTCGCTCTGAAGACAGCCCCTCTCAGTGTGGATGTTCTTTTCCCAGGCGGGAGCTGCCGGCTCCATGTTTGCTTTCCCTCCGCTCTCAAAGGCCACATTCACCTCAGGCCCCGAGGAGAGAGGGAGCTCGGCGTATGAAAGTACGCGGGCCGCGCGGTGGGCGGCGCTACTTTGAAACTAAGTGCCTGTGTGGTATGTGCGAGCAGGCGAGGGGTTGTCTTGACGCTTTTATTTACCTTTTTTTTTTTTTTTTTTTTGTAAAGCCCGCTCGCATTCCTCACAAATTGCAACGTGGTTTGTATCACGGAAGGTACGTTGACTGTAATCGGATGTCACGGGAAAACAATACAGCGCAGCAAAGATGAGACGGATGAAAAATACAGAGGAGAGATACAAAATGAATGGCTGATTTTCTCGTTTAAATATTCACATGAAACTCTCGTCTCTGAGGTTCGTCGGTTTTCTCCATCGGCTTCAAAGGAATGAACTCCGGTCCCGTGTTTTTCTCTCCGAGTCTTTGTAGCCCCTTAAGATGAAAACTGAAATAAGAGGCTAAAATATCCGCAGTGATGAAGGTTTTCTTTCCCTCCCTCCCCACATCTCTCTCTCTCTCTTCCCTCTTGACCGTGTGCAGCAGAGCAGGCGGCACGGGAGTCCTCTGCAGTGATTAATTAGCCACATGCATCAACACCATTGACACACAGACGCAGTAAATGTAATTAGGGTGGAGAATTAGGAAAAGTCGGTCAGATTAGCTTGTTATGAAAGTTGGAGTTTAGAGCAAGCTGTTACCCAACCTTGGACTAAATCCACACCCACTGGAGGACAACCAGAGTGGTGAAATGCACTTGGACTCCACCCCAGATTCATTCCTGCTAAGGATTTGATCATTTAGCAAAAAGACCGCAAAACACGAGGAAATGAGCTGAAGCCGGCTTCGCCTCGGACTCGCTGGAGTCTGAGCTCACGAGTTTTCTGGTGAACCTGCACGATTTGCACAGAATCCGACCCGACTAACTTTGAAAAAATAGTTAGGATAATGTTAAGTAATTCTGAAACCGGGCACTTCGCAAATGATGGAAAACAGGCTTCCGAACGCGCGTGATATAAGTTATCAACATTTAATGGCAGGAAGTGTAAAACAAACATTCAAGGCTCACAATCGTGGTCTTCATCAGCTCCTCCGCCCTCCTTCCGGCGTCGAGAATACCTGTGGAAGAGACCCGATTTCTCTAATCCACGGAGTTTTAGACTCAATGTCACCGGCCCGGTCAAAACGTCACTTCCGGTCAAGTCGCGAAACAAGTATTTTCACAATAAGAGTCCCGTCTTGTTATTGTCCGTATTAAAGTCACTTTCACAGTAAAAGTCCCGTCTATTATTGTAAGTCACTTGACGGAATTCAACCGGCCTCGTCAATCTATAATACGAACATACAGTCACTCTCATGCAATATACATTAATTCTTGCCATTTACATTTGCATAGAGTAAACATTACCCCTATGCGTCATAATACATTAATAACAATATCAATATTCTCCCTAATATTTTCTATTATAATATCTTTCTATATGTATTAATTTAAAATATAAGACCTCTGCAGATGTTATCAAAATAAACTATTACAACCTAACAATATTTAGAAATAGCCAATCTTCTCGATAATGGTCTTATTTATGTTCGCTTTCTCTCATTTCAGGCTTCCTGATTGTTTCTGTCTCCTATCTCTCATCAGTGTCAGCCGCCCCTGATTGGTCGTCAGTCTGTCTGGTCTTTTTCCCATGATCAGGTCGGGTTGTGTGTTTGAAAGTTTTTGATTTGATCACCACTACGTGAGCGCTTTTTTGTTCACTGAACGAAAAATAAAGTACTTACAAATACTTTATCTCTGTCTCCCGGGTCGTGCAATTGGGTCCTACTTCCTAAGTGTCTGAGATCGTAACATGGTCTTATTTACTCGTGTAGGTCATGGAGGGACATCGATTTTACATTGAGACCAGTTCAAAGTTCCTGTCAGTAACTGAAGAGTATTTTCATGTGTACAAACTGTATTTTCATGGGAATCTAAAAGTTTGTGTTTGATTCTCAGTGTAAGTCAGTCCTGGTTGCTATAACTTTAATAACTTTAAAGTGTTTGTTTCAGTGGCAAGTTTTAATGCCGGCCTCATGGGCTCCTCCTTTTATAAACAAGTGACAGCAACAAGAGAGCGAGCTCGGTTTATAACTCGTGGGTTAATGAACAGTGCAGCTGTGAATCAGCCGCAGACACAGCGGGGTGATTTTCATAAATATTAAATATGATTTGATTTCCAGTCAGTCACTCAAGTATTTTTTCATCACCGTGAACCAATTCACACAATCCCACTGAACTCCCTTGGATTTTCTTTCTCAATCTCATGTGTTTGACTTTGTCTCGTACAAGTGGTGCTAAACTGGAACATTTGACTGGGGGATTTGAGAGGTCAATAACTCCTGTGACTACAAACTCATGAATCATTTGAACTCATTTAGTTTATAGTTGACGCCATGCATGCCATGGCCCTGTTGAGACTCCGCCCACTGTTGAGACTCTGCTCACTCCTCCTCTCTACCTCCATCTGCCTGATGGATGGTGGAGGTCTGGATGGTGGAATATGCCGACTACCAACTATTCATACACTCTGTCATATTCATTGTGTTGTTACTGTGTTTTAATTTGTGTGTAATGATTCCTTCTGGTCACATGACATCTATTACACCTGTCCATCCTGGAGAGGGATCCTCCCCACACAGGTGTTTCCAGTTGCTGCTTGATTAGATCTCAGCTCAGGTGACAGTGAGGTGGGCGGAGCTTCACTGGGATCAACCTGAGCACACACACACACACACACAACTACTAGCATTTATGATGGCTCCGTTCCACTTCTGTGTCCTGATAAGACGTGACAGTGAGTCGGCATGGAGGGTAACACACTTAATGGAACCCAGCCTCCATTTGAGTTATTAACAGCACTTAAAAATGTACGCTGTGGGAAAGCACTTCAAAAAAAAAAGCCGAAAGGTCCAAGTTGTCCGACTGAACGGACACGCCCCCCCCCCCCCTGTGAAGGTGTAATTAGGGAAAGTATTGAAAACACCTGTGCGAGTGTTTTAGGGGCTTTACTGAATATATCAATCTTTTATCACCAAGATTTACAAAGAGACTCGCCACGGAACAGGAAGTGGTTTAACGTTTGATTCATAGCGTGAAATAAAATAAGAGTGATCTTCTGTTGACAAGTGTGTGTGTGGGGGGGGGGGGGGGGGGGGGTTAAGGGCTTTTCTCAGTGATTCATGGACGAACTCCAGAGGGTAACTCTCAGGATGAACGTTGGTTTCCATCCACTTTTTGAAACTCCCTGCCAACCCCTTGTCCTCACGCACGCCGCGGCGGCCTCACGCACGCAGCGGGTGATTTCACCGATTCCATCCTTTTCCGTCTTTGTGAAAAGTGTCCGAAGCCGTGAGGTCACCTGGTTTTTAGTTTGTTTGCGGTGTGAACGAAAAATGGTGGATTCAGTTGACTTGGGCATGAATCGAGGTGGAGAGAAAAATCGGTGCGATTTCCCCCGACTTTGCCTCCCAGGCGTCGCCGTCTCTCCCCGCGGCGGTGGCCGATTTCAAGACCGTTTTTTTTTTCCACACCCAAAACACGTCCTCCGGGGGCCGCCGCTCCGCTCTCTGTGGAGAGACGTCGTGGCTGTGCAGCTATTTCTGCAGAATGGCGTGCACAAACAGAATGGCGGCGGACAATGGGCAGCATGCAGTGAAGTGGAGGCCATAATGAGGGCAGATGTCTGGCTATTGGGAGACCACAGCAGGTGGGGGGAGGGGGGGGGGGAGACACATCCCTGCTTTTGTTGGTGGGCTTCGCTCTCTCTCTCTCTCTTCTCACTCCTCTTCTGCCTCTCATGGCCTCTCGCCCTCTTCTCCTCTCTTGCAAATATGCACACGTGAAAACACACACACACACACACACACATTCCCCTCACACCCCGCCCTCCATTGGTTTTAATTATCCTACTCCAAATCCGTCCATTAGTGGCTGTATAATAGTGTGTCGTCCCCCCCCCCCCCTCCCCGGCTCCTCTCCATTCAAGCCGGGAGAGAGAAGCTGCCCTTTGAGCCCCTGTCAGCGTCGTTGGCCGAGGTCTTCAGGTTCTCACATTCCCTCTCGGCCAATCGGAGCGCTGCACAGAGGCAGGGCCCAATTAGATGACAGCGTCCTGCCAGAGGAAAGGGGGAGAGAGAAAATGGAGAGAAGAAAAAAAAGCCAATCGCTGAGATTAATTTATTCGGATTCCCTCCGGGGACCGGCTCTTCTGGAACGCACCCCATTTTTATGTACCCTCGTACCCAACACCTCCTCCCTCCTCTTCATTCTTTTATTGCATTTGTGAAGAGTGATAGAAGAATGCGGAGTATTTCTTTTTCAGGCACTTTTAATATGTGCTTCCCCCCCCTCCCTCCTCTCTTCACTTCCCCGTTTTATCCCCCCCCCCCCCCTCCTCCTCTCAAGGTAATTACAGAGAAGTCTCAATAGATGGGAAATTCATGTCTTTGAGCCCCAGCCGTATGATGTATGAGAGAGAGGCTGGTGCAGAATTAAAGGAAGGAGACAGAGAATAGGGGGGCGGCAGGAACTTGAACCCGCAAGTGTTATTGTGCTCCAGCCGAAGGGGCCAAAACAGAGTCTCCATGGTAAGTAGAACGCAGCGCTTCTTCAGGCCCCTCCCCCTCGCGACCTGTTGCTTTCTTCCAGCCACCATTGTCACCACGTGTGAAGTGGGTGACATCACCGCTTCCTCTTGTAAACAGGTGTGATGGGACGAGAGAGGGGAAAAAAAGAGAAAAATCCACTGTCCGCCTCGGGGGCTCTCGTCTCTTTTCAGCGCGTGGGTTCCATTTCACCTTATGTCCCTGGACCCCCCCCAGTCCTTTATCTATAATAAATGCAAACACAAGAGAGGAAATCAAAAGAAATCTGTGCGATTCATTCAGATCCACCATCTTGGGCCATTTCCATCATCATCGGGGCTCCGATGCGCCGAGATTTTGTGATGTATTTGGTGTTGTGCATATAATGACTCAGACTTCAGGATAAAGCATCTTATTGCAAAGTGTGAATGCTTACAGAAAAGATTCAGATCCAATACGTTCTCGTGGTCGGTCACTTTACACTCCTACCTGTTTGGGTGTTTTTCAAAATACAGTATCTTTGCAAAGTCAACTTTCAGTGTAGTTTATTTTAATTTTTTTAGGTAACAAAAGAAGTTGGTGCGTTCGGGGTTACAGAACAATACCGGAGCGGATGGGTTTACATTGGATTTTTTTGAAAGCCGGGATCTTCTCATCAGATTCAAGATGCCGAGGGTCACTACCCGAGGTGTGAGATCAGGCAGATCGGATCGGAGTGGAACTGTCACGACTCAGAGTTTGTGTCTCGTTTTGTGTCTTAATTTGAAGTCCTTGTGTCACACCTGTCTCCCTGTGATTGTCTGCCCTGGTCCTGATTGGTTCCTTCTGTGTGATTGCTGGCCCCGCCCTCATTGACCGTGTTTACATGCATTCGAATAACTGGCTTAGTCGGACTGAAATCGAATTATCCGTTTCATGTAAACATGTTCGACTATGTGCGGTCCGACTACGATCCGATTAACACCCTGGATAACTCGATTAATGTATTGAAGGAGTTGAACATACTAAAGTTCATGGTTCTTTCTCGAAATGTTGTTGTTGTTGGTTGTTGTTGGTAGTGGTGAAGAGGTCAAGCGGAAATGGCTGTATCACCACGAGTTGTAATGAAAACAGCGCCACCTATAGTATCGGATGTGACATGCTTTCAAAGGCCAATGATTCGAATCACTCACTGCCATGTATATTGGGATAACAGCAGATCCCCCAAAAGATAGCAAAGTCCGACTAAAGCAAGATTAGAATTATACCATCATGTAAACGCACTGAGTGTGTCCACCTGTGTCTCGTTGTGTATTAAAACCCTGTCCGCATCATTCCCAGTGAGGCTTCATGCCGTTTGGTTCGTGTTTGTCGTCCTGTGTTACCCGTCGAGTTGTAATTTTGAATTAAATATTGGTTTGGAAGTTACGTCGGCATTTGGGTCCTCTCTCTCTACGGCAACACGTGACAGGATCTGTCGTGCTTTAGGATTAGAGATCAGCCAGGTGCGAATACAATCCGTACAGCGTGACTACGTTTTGAAGAAAAAGGTCGTCTAACTCCGCCTCCTCCTGGGGAGGCCTTGAAGACATCCCTCCAGCTTCACCTGTCAACCGATCGACTGCGGTGAATCCACAACGTTGCGCGCGAGCGCGGGAGCTACGTCTCACCGGGCCGCTTCATGGGGATAATAAGCCGCGATGTCCATGTATTCACAATGAATATATGACAGGTGTCAGGTGTGATCGCTAACCACGCCCCCATTTTACACCCTTCCACGTCACAGATAATGTCATCCCCTCGTGCTCGTCTGAAGAGATCCACCACAAAGCGGTGGGGAGCCAGCAGCTCCACCCGGCTGGAGGGAGCCTCATCCCCCCATCGGTCCACCAGGGAGTCAGGCTCTGTCACGATTATGAATTCCTCGTCGTGCACCGAGGAAAACAAGGATTCAGGATGCAAATGGGAAACAGCGGCAATGAATATGTGTCCGTTTCTTTAAAACTGGGTGTCGGGGCGGTGCTGTGAGTTCGATATTTGGCCCACATCCCTCTCTCTCTGTGTGTCTCCTCTGATTCCTGTCACTCTCGCCTCTGTTATCCAACGAAGCAGAAATGCCATTAAAAGCTGGATTCTGGTTCGTATGTACACTCTCCCAAAAATATTCAATGTTATTTAATTTGAAAGACTGGATGGTATATATTGAATACTACACCTGTGCTGATGTATACTTTATAAATTAAGATACTGTCCAAAAACGAATTCTTTTTAAAAATAACCCCCCCCCCCCCTGGATTCTGGAAGCTAACGTCAAGTTTTCATCTCACACACACACACACAGCGCTGCTCTCTCCGTCTCCATCCACCATGTGAGAGCCTGCCACCCGTCTCCTCGAGGTCCCAGCACCCAGCCGTATTCACCTCTGTTAATCCCGGCGCCTGTAAGCGCGTCCTGATGATTCACGCATCGGGACGGGCGCCGTCCTCTCGAGCCAAACTTCGCTCTGACGACAATCCACCGCAGGAAGGATAATTGGCGAAGCGCTTTCCCAGTTGATATTTATCGGCCTCATTGGGCGTGTAAAGTGCTTTTATCCGCTCGCTGCACCGACAGTGACGTCGTTTTGTGTTTTGATCTCGGAGCGTCGCATCGCCGGCACTGCAGAGGATCTCCACTCCCGAGGGCTGACGGATGACGATGACGATGATGATGATGATTTGTTTGTTTGTTTGTATTTTATTCAGTCAATCAAATCAAATACAATACAATATTATCCTATATAATATACAAAAGAGAAAGACTGAAAAGGTATAGGTTGAAGCAAAAAAGGCTTATAAATTCCTATCCTAAATTGAAATCAAAATAAATCAGAAAATTAATATAAAATAAAGAAGAAAATAAAACAACAACAAAAAAACAATAAACAAAATAAAAAACAAAATATATTTATATATACTACCACATACATCTTCCATATTAATACGTTTTTAATTACATTTATAACGATGATGATGGCGGCTGCTTCTGATATTGCGGAAGATATCTTTTTTTTTAGAAGCACACAAGTGTTCAACTTGAGTTTAGTGCAGCGGTCCTCAAACTGAGGCCCGCCGGCCGGATACGGCCCGCCTCCACATTTGGCCCGGCCCCCTGAACAACACCAGAGACGGAGCGCTTATTGTAGGTCGCTTTGGATAAAAGCGTCTGCTAAATGACATGTAGTGTCATGTAATGTAATGTAATGGCATTAACGGTACGTTTAGCGTGTTCATGCTGAGCTCGGCTTTTCTCCTCATCAGCTGTGTGAACGGCGGAGTAATGGGGAAGAGATGATATTGTCGCCAACCATCTGGCTCGTTAATTTCCATCTTTTCAAAGGGCTGCAGCGAAGCGACTGTCTAACGAGTGGGACTGATTATAAGGAAGCTCGCAATGTTTTGGAAACACGCGTCAAACATCGGCTCACTTGGGTTTCAGGGCCAATTACACTCAGTCGCTCTCGTGGGACACACACACACACACACACACGTCGGCAGATAACTCCGACGTAGACGTGAACACACGCGCTCTCGTGGAGAAACCATTATGGGCCCTCGGCGAACAGCGTTGTGTTCCCTTTGTACCCAGATTCCAATTTGCTCAAACCTATAATCAAAGTCAAGCGGCGCGTATTTGTTTTCCGCGCTCGGCCTCATCCGGTTTCAACGTTCGCTCAGACGGGGGTCGAACCGTCGCAGATAAAAGAGCTGGGATGTCGTTCGCGACATCATACTTTCATTCTTCCCCCAACGACGAGGGAGAATCCCCCCGGGTGTTCATTAGTCAACCCACAGGCCCGCCCCCCCAACCCCCCCACACACACACACACCCTGCTTGTCATGTAATTGCAGGGCTCCGCAAACGGCTCCACTTGGAGTCCATATTGAGAAACGTGTTTTACGAGGACTGTCAGTGCCATTGATTTGTGTTGAGACGGAGCAAACGATCCCAATAAAGCCGAAATTTAAGGAATAACAAGAGGGGCAGACGGGCGGGAGTCCGCTCATGTTTATGACTCTCTCTCTCTCTCTCTCTGTTGCATATGGCAGGGTGTGACACAAAGGCAGATGAAGCGAATTTAAAAAGCGTTTTGATCTGCGTGAGATCAAGCGAGCGCCGTTTTCAAAAACATCTCCAAGCGACGCAATCGTGTCGTCACCAGACGGCGGTCGCTGACGAGAGGAGTCTCATCGGGACGCGGTGGAGTTGTGTGGAGCAATCAGAACAAGTTACATTAAGTTTCATTAAAGCCACAAGCGTTGAATCTTTCTGTCGTCCATATCTTAGAACTTCGCCGTTTAGTTGGATAACTATAATAAGCTCTATTGATTTCTGCTACCTGCCAAACTCAGAGATCTTTCTACCCTCCTGTTACCTTTACATTTACTGACATATTTGACCCTCGGGGTCAATTTGATCCCAGCAATTAAAACCTCCAGAGAATTATTCGAATTAATATTGTTTTCCAAGTTTAAGTGTGAGGTACTTTATGTTTGTTTGTTGACTACCTAAATATCCCTTTAAATATATAAAAAAGTTGATATTTCTTATATGTTTGACACAGTGAAAAACAGCCTGGGGTCAAATTGACCCCAAAGAACATCGACGTTAAACATTGAATGGGGTCAAATTGACCCTAAAGTTAACATGAGGGTTAAGGCATACATCTTTTTTTAAATTAATAAGTAATTTGCAAAAGCAACGTTTAGGTTGACAGATGTGTAAAAAAATCTTTTGTGAGAGTAAAGTGTATCACTTGGCCCATTGTTGTGCTGGGAGACCCCATTTTGGACGTTTCCGTGTCTGGGGGCTCTGACCACGTTCTGAAACAACGGATGAAAAAAGGCTGCCGTTTCAAAAAAAGTTGGAACAAGTAGAAAACATCGGATCCTAAAATGCCCATGATGCATCCGGTTTTTCTTTCTTCGCTCAAAGGGTTGAAGAAGCTGAGAGAACCGATGAGATCATCAGATTTAAGAAAACTAACAAAAGAACCACAGGAAATATACGACTGTTGAGTAATATTTGTCACATCATGGAAATCAAGTTTAATATGAGTGAGGCGCCCCTTTAATAACTGAGTGATGACCTAAAACGCACCAAGACATGATTTATTATAATAACCCGTCGCCTTTCACTTCATGCTGGAGGCAAATTAATCCTTGATGAGGAAGTAGCAGTGTAATATAAATATACTACATTAGTAAATATATAACGCTCTTCTTTTCCCCTCGCGTCCCGTTGCATTCGCCGGGATGGGACGCATCAGTGTGTAAGATATCGAACGTCACGCATTATTTCGTAGAACGTCACAGAGGCGAAGACAACAACACGCAATTCAATTCAGTTTATTTGTAGAGCCCATTTTCACAAATTACAAATGTGTCTCAGAGGGCTTTACAATCTGTACACATAGACATCCCTGACCTTTGACCTTTGACCTCACATCGGATCAGGAACAACTCCCAAACAACCCTTCAGGGTAAAAGGTCAGAACCCTTGAGGAGAGACAGAGGAGGATCCCTCTCCAGGATGGACAGGTGTCATAGATGTCATGTGACCAGAAGGAATCATTACACACACATTAAAACACAGGAACAACACAATGAAGATGACAGAGTGGATGAAGAGTTGGTAGTCGGCATATTCCACCATCCAGACCTCCACGATCCATCAGATGGAGGTAGAGGAGGAGTGGGCGGAGTCTCAGCAGTGGGCGGAGTCTCAGCAGGGCCATGGCTTAGTTGGTAGTCATCATATTCCACGATCCAGACCTCGATGAAATCTCCCCTATCAGGAAAAGTTGGGAGCGTTTACCGCAGCGACGACGGGGCGAAAAAGGATTGTTTTCTCAGATGTTTCCTCGCCGTTCCCCACGGTGACGGAGGCGTTCTGGGAGAGGCTGTGGCCGCGCCTGGCAGGCCTCGGAGGCGTCAGTGCCGTTTCTCCCGGGACGTCCTGGCACCGCGTCCCAACCCGCAGCACCGCAGCCGCCGTCTCATTAAAACCACGCCGCCGGGTCACAAAGACTCACGCGCCCCACACTCTCACTCCATCTGAACGGCGATTTGCAAATGATTACTTAAAGTGTTTGTTTTCATTTAGCACGCAGCAGCAGATTGGTGGACTTTATAGCATCGCAGTTTGTTAGATGAATTGTCGATCCCGGCAAGTAGCGCGGAATTAGGTTTCAAAGCTCTCCGTTGTGGTTGTTGAACGACTTTCTGGAGCTCCCGGTGTCACGTGTCGTAAATCCAACCCATCTGGCTCTAAAGCAGATGAAATCAAACGACTCTCATAGAAGTATGTGCACACGCGGTGCGCTCAGGGCTCAGGTCTGACTCAGACTCCACACACAGTGGACTTTTCACTCCTCCGAGTCACGAGGCCACGAGCTGCAAGCGTAACGTTTACATCCACACGTGTTCCTGCTCTGCTGCTGTTAGCTGAACGTCATCAATCAGCGGGTTAGGTTGTAATAGTTTATTTTGATATTGCACATGTGCAGAGGAAGTCTTATACGTTCAATTAATACATATAGAACTAGAACGGGCACTCGGTAGAGCGCATACCTTCGCATATCACAAGATTGGGCATTGAATTATGAACATGTTGGCATTAGTTGCATGCCAATTGGATACAAATTAACCGCGCTATAGTAAAAAGAAGATTTTGACCTTTTCATGACCTTGACCTTTGACCCAATTGATCTCAAAATCTAATCAAATGGTCCCCGGATACTAACCAATCATCCCACCAAATTGTATGCGATTCGGTTTAATACTTTTTGAGTTATGCGAGTAACACGCATACAAATAAATAAATAAATAAATACACGGCGATCAAAACATAACCTTCCGCATTTTCAATGTGAAGGTAAAGATATTATAATAGGAAATATTAGGGAGAATATTGATATTGTTGTAAATGTGTTATGAAGCATAAGGGGACTGTTTACTCTATGTATCTGTCAATGGCAAGAAGTAACGTATGTATGTGCATGGAATGAATGTTAGTTAGTATTTCAGATTGTGGAAGCCGGTTGAAGCCGTGAAGTGACTTTAATGCGGACGATAACAGACAGGACTTTTATTGTGAAAATACTTGTCTAGCGACTTGACCGGAAGTGACGTTTTGACCCGGGGGTCGTGACGTTTGACCTCTCTATTCTGATATTGGGACTTTTATCCAACAGGAAGGTGTTAGAGGCTGAACTACCTTTGAGAGGAGCTGATTGGCTGATTCTGGGACTAAGACTCTGTTCTGGGGAAACATCGTTCTCTTTGGTCTTGACCCGGGTCCTTCCAGCTGGTTCCCGTTGAGCCCGGATCACCACGAAACCCACGATCTCACGCACATCCGGAGCCTGATTTCCATCATCTGCGAAGTGCCCATTTTTAGTTCCTCTTATAAGTGGATCGTCAGGGTCAAATAAATGAGAGGTGATTATGTCTGCGGTTTGTTTTTTGCCCATCGGCGCCAGATGAGATTGATTCTGTTACGGAATGACAGTTTTGGTGTGAAAAGTCGTCTTCGCGCCGATGGACAAGTTACTCAAAGTCGTTTGAATTGTCGCTGACCGGCCACCCGCCCGGCGGTCCAGACCACACGAATCAAACACAGACAAGTATTTGCGAGTCGTTGTTCACACGGGTCGGGTCGCAGGTTGGCAGAGGAAGGTCTTCTTTCTGCTTTGCTCCACTGCCATAAGCTGAGCTCTCATCAATCACAGGCTGGTTAAGGCCAAGAAAGTCGATCCAAGAAAGTAGATCCACTGGCACCCGCTGCATGTTTCTTCACAAGTTTTGATTTAATGGACGGGGAAAGAGGGAGAAATGTAACTTTTAAGAAATATTCCCAAACATTACATCGTTCCCACACACTTTTTTATAAATTCAAATTGCCAATCTTTTATTCAAACTTCTTCCAAAATTCATGCCGAGCTTTCAAACGCTCGTCATATTATATAACCGGCTTTGGGAAATATGACTTATTTTTTTAGTTATGGGCTGCTTGTTCATTTGAAAAGATGAACAATCCGTCGATAGCGACACACATACATAACATGTCCTCTACGTTCCGGATGGTTCTCTCCGTGGCTCCAGCCTCCTGGATGCTCCCGGCGGCGTCGCGGGAGGTGCACACTAATTTGCTGCGTCTTCATCTTGCACCAACTCTAACAAACTCATTTCATCCTGGAATGAATCTTTCCCATTTCAGCAGTTTGCCAGATGCCAGAAGTTTGAATTTGCATGAAAACTAAAACACGTGAAAGTAAAAAAAAAAACGTATACAAATCGATGAACTTGTTTACGCCAAAGAGGAAAACGAGCGTTGCGGGGTGCTCGTTGCCACGCCGATGCGTGATGGATCCCGAGTGTGTCTGCACAAGTGAGCAGCGTAACGGATGATTCTCCATTTATATTCATTGTGTGTGTGCTTCAAAGGATATCGTATTTAATGTATAGACTCCACAGTGTGCCAGCACGTGTATCGGCTCATTTTTCTTTTCTTTATCTAAGCACTTTAATTTATTGTGTAAAGGTTTTATCGGTAAGTGTTTGCAGAAAAATCATCCATTCAGAAAGATGGATTTTGTTGTTTTGCCAGAGCTAAAATGAAATACACCCCTTGTTGTATATCAATGCCACAGCATCAGGAGATTGAGAGGGGTTTTAATAAAAAAAATGCTGTTTGACCTTCAAAGTCAATGTGATGTCTGCTGGGTCTTCTTACTGCGCATATCGATGGCTATATTATGTATACATTTAAATGTCGACTAAGTGTCTCAGAGAATGTCGTTATAAAAGCCTTGGCTGACCCAGCACTGAGTGATACCAGGTATTCGTCTTGTTTCTGGAAGCAATGGAATAAATGTTTGTATGTTTTTTAATCCCGAGTGATTTTTTGGCTGCAATGGCTGGACCGGTGTCCTCGTATTGTATTTTATATATTGTTACCTTCGCATTGAAAATGCGGAAGGTTATGTTTTGATCGCCGTGTATTTATTTATTTATTTATTTGTATGCGTGTTACTCGCATAACTCAAAAAGTATTAAACCGAATCGCATGAAATTTGGTGGGATGATTGGTTATTATCCGGGGACCATTTGATTAGATTGTGGGATCAATCGGGTCAAAGGTCAATGTCATGAAAAGGTCAAACTCTTCTTTTTACCATAGCACGGTCAATTATTATCCAATTGGCATGCAACTAATGCCAAAATGTTCACAATTCAATGCCCAATCTTGTGATATGCGAAGGTATGCGCTCTACCGAGTGCCCATTCTAGTTGTATTTGTGTTTGTTGTTTTATGGACCCATGAGTCTGGAATAAAGATATATATATATATACTTCATGTTTTTCAAAAATGTTGCCAATAACCTTGAGCTTTGCATTCAAGGTTATTGTCATATTATATATGTGTGTCACTTTTACATGCTAAGTGCAGAGATGACTGCAGCGTCATTAAAGAATGCCTCATGTATCACGTGTTCTCGTCGGCATGCAGCTGCATCACGTGAAACTCGATGCGACATCGTTTTCAAAGTAAGGTGAGGCTTGTTTGTGTTGCCGGGAGCGGATTTTGTCTTCTTTACACTGTGAATGGATTTTTAACTCTATGATCACTCACCCGGCTGTCATTATATGATTTAAGATGTAGCTCTCAGATTTCTTTCTGCCTCATTTTCTTATATTAGCCTTGTGCACCGACACACGCACACCCACACACACACGTATTGATATATAAGGAAAAATCTGTAAATTCTTAGATTGGATTATGTCTAAATTACAGTTTATGGGTCCTTTTCGACAAAGTTGTTCTCCTTCGCAAATCAGATTATCTCCATTCTCTCCTTTTTCTTCAGCGCTGTGTGTTTTAAGATGTTATTGCCATCATAGAAAGCAATATCTAGTGCGCTCTACTTTGTAGTTGTCTTTATACTGCCCATAGAGTCTGTAGAAATTGTTTCAAGCCTACATCCCAAATTCATTGGGTCACATAAATCTGAAGCGGGGAGTTCACGCACGTTGTTGGAAAGCTTGACTTGCACATGTAAAATAAACTTTTTGTATTGTAGTGTATTTAAAAAAAGGCATTTACAGTCAGGGAAACAAAGTCCTGCTGTACTGAGACGTTACATCACTGGGAACATGGTTCAAAGGCACTTCTGTGACTCTTCACTTTATACTTTTGACATTGCATGAAGCCAGGTTGAAATTGTAGATCCACACATGTCGTTTTGAAGCTTTGAATTCGGCGATTATATTATTTGATTACGGCTGTCGCCTTATTTAGTGACACAGCTCCAACATATTCGGCTCTGGCAGCATCAACCTGTCAATCACAGTAGCCCCGCCCTAAAGCAGCACACCCCGCTACACTAGAGTGAGACCATAAACTCAGGTTTACAATGTTTACTGAGGTCATAAATCAAGAGAGAAGCAGAGTCGTCTTCTCATGGACTTCTAGACAATCAAAGGAGATTCCTCCTGTTGGTACGTAAGAAGATGGACGTTTAACACTTAGCATCAAGCAACGGCAGCGACATTCTGTTGCAAGTAGCAACTTTCTTCAAGCTTCAGTCTCCAGATCCACTCAAGTTGGATTCAACATTGTTTTCACAGATTCCCACTTGCTCCGACTGAAAACTGTTGTCATGTTCAACCTTTATTGGAGGTGTGAACACACGTCACTGCGTGGCTTTCACCTGGACACATCTCCGCTGGGAGGTGTGGTCTTTTTCCATAAAGATTCAAATGATCTGGAAAATGAGGATGTAAACACTTTACTGATTTAGCACGTGAGGTATAACACATGCTCGTCCGCGTGATTACTACCTTCGCATATCACAAGATTGGGCATTGAATTATGAACATGTTGGCATTAGTTGCATGCCAATTGGATAGAAATTGACCGTGCTATGGTAAAAATATGATTTTTACCTTTTCATGACCTTGACCTTTAACCCGATCGATCCCAAAATCGAATCAAATGGTCCCCGGATAATAACCAATCATCCCACCTAATTTCATGCGATACGTTTTAATACTTTTTGAGTTATGCGAGTAACACGCATACAAATAAATAAATACACGTCGATCAAAACATAACCTTCCGCATTTTCAATGCGAAGGTAATAACTTCATAATAACAATAATGTGACGGAACATGTGTAGACTAACATCCATCGGCGCGCTGAAGCCTTCGTCCTCTCTTGTGCAGCATCTGCCTCGGCGAACGTCTCTGCTCGTAAATTACCTGCCGACAGTTTAATCCCGTAAACCGATGTTCGGGGTCACGTAGCACACAGGAACGTCCGTCCGCTGGAGAGTCCTAATCCAGCATGTGGAGTCATGGAAGAGGGGGCGGGGGTGGACAAAGACCTGAGATAAGACAGAGGGCTCTTAGCATGATGAGTGCACTTTAATGACTCTCAAACTCTTTTGTATAATCTCTTGGCCTATCTGTGTCTTTAAAAAAAAATCTCTTTCACATGTAACACAAACTGTATTCGCACAAACTGGTTCCTCCGAAGTCGGCAGACTTTGAATTCATGTATGTGGTATCTCTATATTGTTATTACTCCTTCATTAAAACGTGGCATTGGCGTTTTGAAGTAATTTTTTGGGTTACATTTTATGCTTTGTCCGAAGAATCTCAACTCAAGGGTCCACTTAGAGCATTTAGCTGATCTTGTGACGGCACCACATGGTCGGACGGCGTTAAGTCAGTTGTCACAGAGATTGATCTCATTGATCTCATTGATCTCATGTCGGCACCGGAGCCATTTTCTCCGCTCGCCCTCAGAGTGGCCGTCCGTGTTGCCTCAAAAGCTAATCATGAAAGTTAATTATTCACTTTAATAATAATAGCTATATCTTGAATTGGAACTATGTTCTATTCATTTTTTTATGCAAAATCTTAATCTGCAAAGGAACTGAACAAAAGTAGTGTGAACCAACTGTTATAGCGGAGGAATTATGGACAATATTTCCATCTGAAATATGGTGGAGTAGCAGTATGAAGTAGCATGAAATGTACTTTCACGAGGAACTACAGTACTTTCCACCGCTGTCCAGCTTCTTCCCATGTTCCTCTTGTCCGTAATGTCCGGAGTGTTTGGCGATACATTTATCAGCTCACACTCTTTTTCTTTCAATATATTATTAAAATACATGTTTTTTTGTGTGTAAAGGTTTATGTTCATGACTTGTTTTACATCAAAAAGAGAAACCTGGAAAAACCTAATTTTAAGTTTTTATCTTTTACATCAGTTGATGTCTCTCATCTGGTCTCACTTCCTCTCATTTCATCGTGCCTTACACACACACACACACACACACACACACACACACACACACACACCTAAACACACAATTCCTACCTCTTCCTCTGCCGCTCTCTTTGAGTCTGTGAGGCTTTAACTTGTGAAGAGGGGGCGATAGTGGAAGAATGATGGGGAAAAGCATCACAGCGGAAATCCAGAGTCCTCACTCTATTGTGTGAAGCATGTGGAGAGCACATGGCTGGACGCTCTCTGTCTCTCTCTCTTTTCATCTCTCTTTCAGTCTATAGCTCTCGTGCTAGCAGCAGTTTTGGGTCGGACGGCTCTGCTCTGATGACGGTCCAAAATAATCTTCCTCTTCACTCCGGACATTTGTTACGAGGATTAGTTGCTTCCTTCTGCAGCGTTGGCTCATCAAAGGCTTCCTGACTATTTTCAGGCTGTGATTTCCTTTTCGACCTCAGGCGGAGAGGACGTACGGTAGCGAGCCGCTCGGCCAAAAGTCCGACTGATGGTTTTGATAGTAAATCTGAATGAGAAAAGGGAAAGATAAAAGAGCTGGTCGAAAAAAACACTGGTGCAACCTCAAAGAGGTTCAGTTACAGAATGATTTGAATTTCTACTTAGAAAGTGACAGGAATGGAATGCTGCCAAGCACAGCTCGTGTTTGATTCTGGACCCTACAGGGGGAGTTCTGGTGCTTTGAAGTGGGGTTGTCAGGCTTTACCTACAGTATGTGGAGCACAGCTGTGGGAGGGTGCAGCAGTAAAAGCATTTATTAGACACCTTCATGAAAGTCTCACTGATACAAATCCATGTCAAAGCCACCGGGCTCTGGACAAAAGCATACATTTCACTCTCAGTTCAGTTTCCCATTGGAACTGTAAGGTTGTAATGGGTTATTTTCATTCTGCACATGTACATAGAGGAAGTATTATGCTTTGAATGAATACATATATAACTAGAACGGGCACTCGGTAGAGCGCAGACCTTCGCATATCACAAGATCGGGCATTGAATTATGAACATTTTGGCATGAGTTGCATGCCTATTGGATAAAAATGTACCGTGCTATGGTAAAAAGAAGATGTTGACCTTTTCATGATCTTGACCTTTGACCCGATCGATCCCAAAATCTAATCAAATGGTCCCCGGATAATAACCAATCATCCCACTAAATTTCATGCGATTTGGTTTAATACTTTTTGAGTTATGCGAATAACACGCATACAAATAAATATATAAATAAATACACGGCGATCAAAACATAACCTTCCGCATTTTCAATGCGAAGGTAAATATATTATAAATAGGAAATATTAGGAAGAATATTATGATGTCTTGCGAATTTATTGTGAAGCATAAGGGAAAGACTCTGGTTTCTGTGTTAACTGTATGTAATGATACATCTAAATGGCAAGAGTAATGTTGATATGTATGCCGCATGGGAATGAATGTTAGTTTATTATTTCAGAAATGTGGCATGAAATGGAAGCCGGTTGAAGCCTGAGGCGTTACTTTAATCCAGAGAGTAACGGACTGGACGTTTAGGAATGTTTGATACGTATAACTTCAGTTCAAACATTATGCATGTGACACAAGGTCAGGATTTCATAATGACTTGTGGTTTTACACCAGACTAAAGGTGCGTTCACACCAAAAGCCAAGCGATTTTTCGCGTCGCTCAAAACGCGTGAGTTTACTCGCTCGACCGTTCACCGTGTTCTCACCATGGGCGTGGAGACGCTCCGCGAGGGGCGGGGCTTATCTCCGCTTCTCGTCTCCCTAAAGACCGTTATCATCCCCTTCATCCACCAGAATAACTCACCACTAGTTCTGCTTTATACTTGTTGTGGACGTCCCACACACTAACGCCCTCGTGTTTGGGTTGATGACATCACCCGTAGGCTCACTCAGCTCGGTCACTTTCACCGATGAAGTCACTGTTACGCCTGAAAGACTTCCGCTTCCAGCTACGAGAGCGAACTCAAGAGCCGATTGGCCCGAGTTGCGAGATGACGCCTCAAAGTTGAAATATTTCAACTCGGGGCGAAAATTGCGCCGCTGAAAACGTGTCGCCCACATCGCGTCGCCCCAAACGCGCCGCCCGGGAAAATATCGCATCTATCGCAGCCACACGCGTCTGTACGTTGACTTTTCATGGGATTCGGTCGCTCGAAAAAATAGTTCCGCTTTTGGTGTGAACGCACCTCGACACATTGGTCTCCTGGGTGAAAGTCGGGTGTTTGTGTTCCCGTCCTTCCACCTGGTCCTCCACACATGGACTGTGTTGCTCTTTATTTAGCCACCTGACTTCTGGAGTCGCTACTCTGAGCCTCTCATTGGGTTGCGGGCGCCGGCGGGTTTCCATCGCAGATAGTTGAGAACCCTAATAGACGACTAATAGAGCTGCTGGTGCGAAACATTAGTATCTGACGCTCTGGGAATGAGCTGAAATCATCCGGGAGTTGTAATGGAGTCCTACAATAACAGGCACTGCATGGCTTTCAATCTCGATGATTGGCATTGCAAACGTCCATCTCTGTAGAAATGTTTGCTGAATTTAAAATACCCATCATTTATGCAAACATATTACATGTGGAAAATGTTTGGAGTTAGAGTTTAGAGTCTCTGAAAGGGGAACCCTGCTACCGACCGGCCAAGAGTCCTTCTGACTCGCACGGCTGCACGAAGTGCCAACTGTAAACTACAATTATATCGCATTCCAGGTCAGTTTGTGGTAGTCCAACACATTTATATTGCTTCAATTAAAGTCCTCAGTCCTAAGACTACAGGCATACATTCATCCAAATGGACCTCAGGGCTCCGGGCGGTTTCAGAGCTATTTCACTTGTTGATCATATAAGCATCGTTTGTGGGTCTGTGGCTTCAGCGTTCTGGGAGTTGTCACTCGGACGGCCAACACAACATTCTGATGGAAGTCCCGGGCCGCATCATCATCAAGAGTTATCCACGTATGTTTGCCAAGTCAGGAATGTTTTAATTGACTTAATCACGGTGTACATTTTCTAATTGTTGCTATTCAAAAATGATGCTCGAGCTCAAGGAATCGTCTTTAACCCTCCTGTTACCTTTGGGTCAATTTGACCCCATTCAATGTTTAACCTCCTGTTACCTTTATATTTACTGACATATTTGACCCCAGCAATTAAAACCTCCAGAAAATTATTAGAATTAATATTGTTTTCCAAGTTTAAGTGTGAGGTACTTTATGTTTGTTTGTTGACTACCAAAATAGCCTTTTAAATATATTAAAAAGTTTATATTTCTTATATGTTTGACACAGTGAAAAACAGCCTGGGGTCAAATTGACCCGAAAGAACACCGACGTTAAACATTGAATGGGGTCAAATTGACCCTAAAGGTAACAGGAGGGTTAAGGAAACTGCTGTGTCGTGTCATTTCATTTTAGAAACGATTTGAAGGTTTCTGTCAGAACTGGGATTTAAGGGGCTGTAATGAAGTCGTGGATATGGTGCAACAATAAGGAATTGGACACAATTGTTTGCATTTTTCACAAGTTTGTTTCATACCACATGTATTGGTTTAAGGGGAGACACCCCAAGCAGATGGGGAACGATGAGAAACACAATCTCAGATCAAAAATGATTCTTTCATTTTGTTGACATATTGGGGTCAAACCTTCAGAATATAACTGGTGAGTTTGGTGCATGTTATTGCTACTGAAGTGGAGATTCATGGCTCAGAAATATTTATTTGAGGAAGCTTTTTAAAGATGTGTTTTCTATAAGTACATACATGTTGAAGACATTACAGGAGAATAGGCTAAAACAATTAGCTAAAAGATATCCCCCCAAAAAGTCGACAGTTTATTTCATCCATTAAGACAATCATATTTTGTATTACAAGTTTTATGAAATGTGTTAAAATATGCAAATGAGACAATTATCTAATGGTAAATTGAATCCAGTAGAAATGGCGGTAAAATAAACACCTAAATGTGTATTTGACTCTCAAAATGTGAGGTGTCTCTCAAAATTGTCTCTGCTGTCCCGCATACGAGTGGAATGATGAACCTTTGATTACATTTCAAACTGAAAGTTTAATTATTTTCCATCAGCCTTTAGAGATGACTGTGGCTCCACACACGTCAAACATGAAGGCATGGCGCACATGATTGATATTCTGTTGATGCGACTTGGAAGCCTTCACATGTTCACTACATGGAATGTATAATGGTAATCATGCAGTTTGTGGATTTGCTACCATATTTACGGCCGGGGTGGACGTACTGCCAGGATGTGTGACGCCAATGTCAGGAAATATTTGAGCCTGTATTAAAAACTAAAAGAAAATCCTAGAGGTTCTACTTAGAACTCCTACTGAGGGGCTGACATGAGCGTGTTTAGCTTGTGTGTTGTATTCTATAATAAAAAATCCTGGACTGATGAAACCAGTTGATATTACATGGTACACACCACAAAGACATGAATTGCTAAGCTGGGAATGAGCTTGTGCAGCAGCCCTCTCCCTTATAAATATAAATGTTAGGAAATTATCCCATTAGTGCCATTTAAAAAATTGATATAGATGAGATTCTCAGTAAACTCCCTCTTCCTCCAGATGCTCGTGAAAGATTCTCAATCCCTAATGACCTGACCTACTTTAACGCTCGACTGTTCGGAGATGAAATGATGCATCAGAAATGTCCGATCAAATATAGTTTTTGCCCAAAAAAGCCTTTCTAATGAAATCTGTGTTTTTTTAGACCCAAATTCGTATTAGTCAAAATATTCTTGGGCCAAAAGCTCCTCCTGAAACATCTCCACTCTCTAACGGCCTGGCCCACTTCAGCAGCCCAACTGGCCTTAAAAGATGCTGTTTGATCCACTTCTCCTGCAGACGGCTGGACCGTAAACAGATTCAACCGCCCTGAATGCAGCGAAAGGTCTTCGGCTTTAGGAATGCCAAAGGATCCCGGGGCAGGGGGTCAGCGACCTTGCACCCTCCGATCTTTGGTCTTAGTCCTAGTCTACTGAAGCAGTCTAAACCCATCTCCCCTTTGAGGAGAGCGAAAGGTCTGGACGGAGTTTTCTGGAATGTCTTTTTATCAGTTGCAGTTGCTCAACGTTGCTGGACAATAAATAATTAGGTTATTTTTCTTTCTTAAGTTGAGTATTTGTCAATTTGATCTCATAGAAATATGTGAAATGACCAATAACTCTTAACAGAGCATTATGTGGTGGAGGCAAGCAGAATGATGGAAGCAATTCCACAAAACAATCCTAATTTACTTTTAAGAGGCCCTGGGCTTTTCTGTGAGATTCGGCTGCTGTTTGTCTTCATGTGTTCTGATTAAACTTGAACCCGTCTTGGGTTTTTAGCTCAAAGTCTTCATCTTCTTCTTGCTTTTACAAATAATTGGAACCATGCACATTCAAGCTGTAAAGTAGTCCTATTTCATTAAATTGTCAGACAGATGATCCACGCTTGTGGCATTGCTCAAAGGATGGAAAAGTTGGTTTGTTGGTCGGTCAACCAAGAGATAAAGTAAATACATCGTCATGAATTTTGTTTGAGGTTAATGGTTCCTCTTGCGCCACGAGTAAATATGTCAAATCATAGCAAATGGATTGGGACTCAATGTGGTTCTGACTCTTCTTCTAATCTAGTGCCACCATCAAGTCAAAAGTAACATGTTTCCAATTGGCTGAAGTCTGAAGTAAAAGCGTTAGGCCATCAACAGAATGCAAAGCTCCAGGGGGGGAGGACACAACGAGGCTGTGAAGGTTGACTCGTTTAATGAGGACGTTTAGTCCTCTTCTTCCGCCACTTGTCTGCCTTTTGTAACCCTCCTCTTACCTTTGGGGTCAATTTAACCCCATTCAATGTTTAACGTCTCTAAAAAAATTATTGACATTTTTTTGGCTTCATATTTCACGACTTTTCCTAATTTATTGGGGACAACTGGGAAAACATAACATTCACATGATGATATGTTTTCAATGTCCTGAACACAACTTGTACGCATCGGTGTTCTTTGGGGTCAATTTGACTCCAGGCTGTTTTTCACTGTGTAAAACATATAAGAACTATAACGGGCACTCGGTAGAGCGCATACCTTCTCATATCACAAGATTGGTCATTGAATTATGAACATTTTGGCATTAGTTGCATGCCAATTGGATACAAATTGACCGTGCAATGGTAAAAAGAAGATGTTGACCTTTCCATAACCTTGACCTTGACCTTAGACCCGATTGATCCCAAAATCTAATCAAATGGTCCCCGGATAATAACCAAACATCCCACCAAATTTCATGGGATTCAAGAAGATTTGGACCTTTTCATGACCTTGACCTTGACCTTTGACCCGATCGATCCCAAAATCTAGATAGATAGATAGATATATACTTTATTATTATTGCCACCAAATTTCATGCGATTCGGTTTAAATTGTTTTTGTTCTGCGAGGAACACGCATACAAATAAATAAATACACGGCGATCATAACATAACCATCCGCATTTTCAATGCAAAGGTAACTAGAACGGGCACTCGGTAGAGCGCATACCTTCGCCGCAGCCACTTTTTTGGTACCTTTTCATGACCTTGACCTTGACCTTTGACCCGATCGATCCCAAAATCTAATCAAATGGTCCCCGGATAATAAGCAATCATCCCACCAAATTTCATGCGATTCGGTTTAAAACTTTTTGAGTTATGCGAATAACACACATACAAATAAATAAATAAATACACAGCGATCAAAACATAACCTTCCGCATTCTGCGAAGGTAAATATCAACTTTTTATTTATTTAAAGGGCTATTTAGATAACAAACAAACATAAAGTACCTGACACTTAAACTTGGGAAACAATACTAATTCTAATCATTTTCTGGAGGTTTTAATTGCTGCGGTCAAAAAGGTCAAAGATGTTCGTACATTTGAAGGTAACAGGAGGGCTAAGACTTTTAAAAGCCTCAAAAAAAGTTTTGGATGAGGTGATGTATTCTTTTATGTAAAACAAACTGTTTATATCTCTTAACCTTGTGTTAACCAACACAATTTCTTCAAGCATTTCACCAAAATCCCATTAAACTGGTAGCGCAAAAAAGCTTTGAACTTGCACCACTCCATCACAACCAATCCCATCATATTATGCACTTGTTTAATTCTTAATAGCAACAGCTTGGTAACACAAGGAGCCGCTGGCATGGCTGCAGAGTGTTACGTCTTCTTGATGAATTATATTACATTAGGATGCCACTTTGAGTGCCTTGCTCATGGGGCTTTTGGCCACAGCTGACAGGCGGGGGGAGACTTTTCTTTCATTTCCTGATCCTCATTTTGAGACAATTACGTGGAGTTCCTCAACAAAGTGTATGAAGGGCTGCGTCTGTGAATCTGCCTCGCCGCCTCTCCCCATTTACCGCCACAATCACTGACAATCATGCAAGATCTAATTATCTGCAGTACAACTCCAGCTCCCTGCCAGTTGTACATTAGCTCTCGGTTTCTGGTCTCAGTCCTGATATCCTTCTGGCTCCGGCTCCTCCACAGCTGCTCCGCCACCGCGAGGAGAGGGAAGCCGAGAGAGAGGCGTAAAGACGCGCTTTACTGTTTCCTTGTTCTTGTGTCATGGTTGGCAGGTAAATATGAACATGATATTTAGCTTTAATTAGTGTAAGAATAAAATGACACACTCAATTAAATCCTGTTTAAAAATCACTGCATCTTCAGAGAGGCCCTGCAGAGATACAACAGGACGTGTTTTGAATCATCTCGACAGCTCCGGTTGTTTATTTGCTCTTCTTGACTAACCCTCACACTTCTGAACCTCTGTTCTTTTGTATTAGAATTATTTAAATGATTTTAGCATTTTTTAAAGTATTTTTCTGTATAATGATGCACAACAACTTGCATTTATACAAATGTGTAATTGTAAGCCACACTGACCAAACCATGCTGTCAAATAGCATAAAAGGTGAATAATATTACAAAAACAAGAAGTTTATGATTCATAAAGACATGTGCATGATTGAAATGATTAAAACATGTTGGCACCATTGTCTTTACACCAGAGTCACAATTGTGTCAAAAATAACTATTAAACAGTTTAACATTACCATTGTTTATCGACGTTCCCACATACCACAACAAGTATTTTCTTATTTGTTGCTCTTAAACTTTGATAGAATTAATTTAAGTTTAAATACTTTAACCCTTGTGTTGCCTTCGGGTCATTTTGACCCGATTCAATATTTAAACTCTACAGTACATGGCCTTAACCCTCCTGTTACTTTTGGGTCAATTTGACCCCATTCAATGTTTAACCCTCCTGTTACCTTTATATTTACTGACATATTTTACCCTCAGGGTCAATTTGACCCCAGCAATTAAAACCTCCAGAAAATTATTAGAATTAATATTGTTTTCCAAGTTTAAGTGTGAGGTACTTTATGTTTGTTTGTTGACTACCTAAATAGCCCTTTAAATATATAAAAAAGTTGATATTTCTTATATGTTTGACAGTGAAAAACAGCCTGGGGTCAAATTGACCCGAAAAAACACCGACATTAAACATTGAATGGGGTCAAATTGACCCTAAGGTAACAGGGGGTTAATACCCACAGGCCATAGTGTACCCATCTCAGCCACAAGACGCTACAAAAAATGGTTTATTTTTGTGCCTCTTCTCCCATCTATGCTTTTTTTTCTATTGATATTCTATCGTCTCATATTTATTTAATAATTACGTTTCACCGTCATGACTTCCCTTTGGAATGGGCGATCTGAGCGGCACGAACAATACAGACCCTTCGTTTACAAAACCAAGAGATTGCATTTTGTGACTATTTCACACACAAACACACACACACACCATTGCAAAGTATCTCTACAAAGGGATAATGCAGGGTATAAAAAATAATCAAATATTCAAGCCACCTTCTGAGATAACCATAGCAGACATCATCACGTCTCCATCGGCTATCAGAGTCGATTCAACTCCTTTTGGAAAGTCCAAAATGAATCCAACGTGCTTCTCCGCCTTGTGCTCGTGTCGTTTCCTCTTAGTCATGAGCTCTGAGACACATTTGCAGCCAAGCAGCAGCAGTGAGACGTCTCACGGCTCACTTCCAGCTGTGGAGAGAGGCGGGACGGGGAGAACGGGGGATGAGAAGAGACGAGAGTTTGGGGTTTCCTCCTGTAGATCACAGGGTCAGAGCTGGGAGGAAGCCCGAGATGATATTTCATCTCGAAGTAATGTTCGATATCTCTCCGCTCCTTCATGCATGATGCAACATCTTTATTTATTTGGCCTGTTCTGCAGAAAGAGAATCGCAAAAACATTGCTGCTGCCATGGGAGCTTCAGACTCCAGCACTGTGGAGATGGATTCCCAACGGGCGTCTAGATATATTACACTATCTGCACTTCACACATTTCATTTATTTACACGACACACATACACACACTTTGCATTTTGCACACTCTGTCTATATTTAATATTTTTATATTTAATTTAATTGTACACTGCAGTCATTAGTATTGTATTGTGTATGCATATATGTACATATATTTTTTATTTTACTTTGGATTATATTTGTTTGTGTGTGTGTATATATATATACATATATGTTTCATTTTATATACATATATATATATATATACTTCATTTTGTATTTTATATTTTCTATATCTTTCATCCCTGTTTTTTATATTTTATATTTTATTCTTGTGTGTTTAGTTTATTGGTGCTGCTACTGTGACGACAAATTTCCCCTTGGGGATTAATAAAGTATATATCTATCTATCTAGAGGAGCAGCAGCGATAGTTGGACGCGAGGGCAACATATGCATTTTTAATAGATACAATAAGAATGCCGTGTTCAATCAGGGATGCATTTATTTTGCCTAAGCTTGTCGCTGCATGTGGGAGTAATTTCATCGTGCAGCTTTTGTCATTCCGAGTCCATCAAGCGAGGGAAAAAGAAGAGAGAAATTTCATTTTTCTCGTCGCCAACTAAGTCCAAGAAGGATTGTCTTGGCGCTTTTTCCTCGCCACTCTGGTCCGTCTCTCATTCCAATTTTCTCTCCATCTTTTGCAGCTCAGTCTCTCTCCTGGAGTGGAACATCTGAAATAATTGGTTTCTGAATTAAAGAAAGCGAGCAGGGATGAAAACAGGCTCTAATTCTTTTTTCTACTCTCTCCGGGAGAAACAGGGCGGCGGGAAGAGACTTTGGGGAATCCTGTCGGACGAGCGTTCTCCATCAATTTCCTCGGCGACAATCGGCAGCGTCACTTAGGATGGAGGTGTTTCTATTAATAGAGCTCCGGGTCAGCGTCGGCATGCGGAGGCTTATTTTGATTAACCTCACGCCTCTGCAGCCGCGGCAAACCCTGTGGCTTCATGCACTTCAGGGAGCGGGCTGCGGACCAGATGAGTTCGCTGAAAAGTGTTTTAACAAATGCATAATTGGGCGGTTGTCGGGGGAACACACACACACGCACACACACACACACACAGACAGAGTGAGAGAGAATGTGGTGTATTACCTGAATTACAGACTCTTGACAATGAGCCGTTTCATCCATCCCGCATCAGATACCTGAGGGGCCAGGTAGTTGCTGTCCTCTGCATACTAAAGGTGCGTTCACACCAAAAGTGAAGCGATTTTTCGCGTCGCTCAAAACGCGTGAGTTTACTCGCTCGACCGTTCGCCGTGTTCTCGCCATGGGCGTGGAGACGCTCCGCGAGGGGCGGGGCTTATCTCCGTGTCTCGTCTCCGTAAAGACCGTTATCATCTCCTTCATCCACCAGAATAACTAACCACTAGTTCTGCTTTATACTTGTTGTGGACGTCCCACACACTAACGCCCTCGTGTTTGGGTTGATGACATCACCCGTAGGCTCACTCAGCTCGGTCACTTTCACCGATGAAGTCACCGTTACGTCTGAAAGACTTCCGCTTCCAGCTACGAGAGAGAACTCAAGAGCCGATTGGCCCAAGTTGCGAGATGACGCCTCAAAGTTGAAATATTTCAACTCGGGGCGAAAATTGCGCCGCTGAAAACGCGTCGCCCCAAACGCCCCAAACGCGCCGCCCGGGAAAATATCGCGTCTATCGCAGCCACACGCGTCTGTACGTTGACTTCTCATGGGATTCGGTCGCGCGAAAAAATTGTTTTGCTTTTGGTGTGAACGCACCTTTAGGAATCTAAAGCTGGACGTCTCGGTGTGCTGAGTGTCACTCAGTGCACAGAAAGTTTAAAGTTACTCAGCCTCATCACGTATGGAAACGCCGCCTGTAGCCTACGCGTGCGATTGGAGGATCAGATTGCATGTCCCAACTTGATGTTTGGCATTAAGAGTTGTGTTCTTTGATCATGCTCCGGCCTGAAGGTTACGATGAAGGTTACCGACCTGATCTCATGGGAAGGTGTACACATAGTACTACATTTAAGGCATAAATGCAAAAAAATGTTGTGTCATTTTAGTTAGTACTGTGAAATGGTCGCCGTTAAATTAAGGCAACAAAACCACGAGGAAAACAAGTAGAAAAACGTGAAAGGAAAATATGTGACTAACATCACAAATGTCTTAAACACTGTTCCCACACAATCGTCTCGCAGTCTTTACGACGTCGCTCGCTCTTTGCAGCATTTTACGCACATATCTTTACATTACAGTCGATACAGAATGCACGGCTTACAAATAACATGCAAAAAGTCGACCGATCATTGCGTCATTCTGGGAGTAAACACACACACATGTACCCGACTGGCGGAGAGCTTCCTTTGGAAGATTGTGATGTTTCTTCTTCCTTCGCCTCTTTATTTCAGCTCCCCAGGGCGGCTGTATTCTAAATACTCCCAATAGATTGTACATACACTACCGTTCAAAAGTTTGGGGTCATCCAGACAATTTCGTGTCTTCCATGAAAACTCACTTTTATTTATCAAATGAATTGAAAATTGAATAGAACATATAGTCAAGACATTGACAAGGTTAGAAATAATGATTCATTTTTGAAGTATTAATTTTGTTCTTCAAACTTCAAGCTCAAAGGAAGGCCAGTTGTATAGTTTATATCACCAGCATAACTGTTTTCAGCTGTGCTAACATAATTGCACAAGGGTTTTCTAATCAGACATTAGTCTTCTAAGGCGATTAGCAAACACAATGTACCATTAGAACACTGGAGTGATAGTTGATGGAAATGGGCCTCTATACACCTCTGGAGATATTTCATTAGAAACCAGACGTTTCCACCTAGAATAGTCATTTACCACATTAACAATGGATAGAGTGTATTTCTGATTAATATTATCTTTATTGAAAAAACAGTGCTTTTCTTTGAAAAATAAAGACATTTCTAAGTGACCCCAAACTTTTGAACGGGAGTGTAGGTTTGGAATTCTCTCCACGTTTTTCATCTTAGTGAAACTAATAATTTGCACAAAGTGATATTGGTTGTATCTCTTGCCGGTGGCCGTCTTCCTTTTATAATTTTTAAAGGATTACATGTTGTGTTTCTGAGCTGGCAGCTCTCTTCATATGTATCTCCGAGGTGAACAGCCCTGCATGTGGGCCAGAATATTCTGTTAGTTGGTTTATTCATGGCAGTGGAGGTGGAGACTCGTACGGCATCAAAGGTTTCAGCACATTTAGTGTCAAGAGATGTTGACGCAACAGCCTCCAGCAGTGTTCAATCCGTGTAAAAACAGCAGAGTGGAAACAGCAGAGGAAACGGAACGGCTGCATCCCGCCGTCGATCTGGAATCTAAAATCTAACGTTGACTTTGTTTGTGGACCTCTCAGCGACTCCATCATCGCCTCTCAGTGGCTCCGGGAGACGAGTGTACTTCACGAGTGCCGACGTCAGGTAGAAGACCCCTCTGGAGTGTGAGAAGTGCTGTACTGGCTAAAAAAAATACATTAAAATGAACGCACAGCTTGTGTTTCTCGGTCACAGCTCGGCGTTGGATCCTCCGCAGGGCTCTGATCCATCAGAGTTATCAGTGACGTCACGGCGAATTGAGCTGACGGTGATGGATGTGTGCGGCGGGGGCGGAACACACACACACACACTGTAGTACGGGAATTGTGTATCTGTGTGGTGGGCATGGGGTCAGTCGGAGGTGTGTGTGTGTGTGGTATCATCATCACAGCTCTTTACTCACAGCAGATAACCTCTGATTTTGTACGGAGGGGTTAATCCCGGGAGGACGAGGGAGACCTGCAGACCCTCAGTGTGTCGGGGATCGGCTTGACCGACAGTTACAAACACAATGAGACAACCGGCCCTTTCACTCCTGACCCGCAAAGCCTCAGCTCCCCCCCACCAGCCACCCAGGATCACGGCACACTAATCAGCCAATCCCCATTCAATCAACTGCTGGATCACAACATGAAGGGGATCCATTCTTTTGACCCAGTGAATCCCAGTTCTACTGGATTGAACGGCGATGTTTGTTGACTACATAAATAGCCCTTTAAATTTATAAAAAAGTTGATATTTCTTATATATTTGACACAGTGAAAAACAGCCTGGGGTCAAATTGACCCGACAGAACACCGACATTAAACATTGAATGGGGTCAAATTGACCCTGAGGTAACAGGAGGGTTAATAAATCAGATAAGACACAATGACATGCCACTATGATCCAACAGCCCGAGTCGATGACAAGAAGAGCCATATGTCATGCACAGCAGTAGAAACGTCTCCTAGGTTACAAAAGAAAACAAAGAGTTGGAAAGGGACCGACTTTGAAGGCGTACCCGCAGACACTTCCACTAAATCACACACAAGTCTGTGCAGAGCGAGGACAGTGTGAGTCAGCTGGGTGCAGATCTCAGTTGAGATCTGAATCTCACTCAATTGTCCCTCCCGGCTCTTCAACAGTCAAGATGGAGGCAGAAGATAACAGAATCCAGGCTTTATTCGTCTCATAGTGTGCCGAACTTTTGCGGACATAAAACTTTGGGTATGGAATCATACAGACGCTGTGGTTCAAAAGGAGAGAGTGGGTGTCAGTTTTCGAGCCACAATAAGACGCGACATGAGGCCATGAACAGACTGGGTGAGATGTACTGGCCCTTTAAGAGGAGCGAGGAGTCAATGAGGGTGTAAAAAAGTGAATACAAAAGGTTTTCCAAAGTGCAAATCTCAGATACACACATGAGCCGAGTTAATTAACACTAGGAACACATTTGGCATCATGTCTATGTTTGTTTCACGTCTTTGATAAATGTCGTCTTCCGTCACCTTGTAAAAAGTGCTTTTTGTAGAAAGCACTTACGCAAAATAAATGGCTGTCGATTAGAAACGGGTCGCGAGCGCTTTGTCCGTCCTCAGCCTCCCGTGTTGTCCGACGCTCTTCGCCACGTGACGGGCTGACGGATGGAATGCGCTCTGCAGATTACGGCTGGATTGTTTGGATATAGTCTGTTTACGAGAGAGCTCGTGTTCTCTGACGTGTCTGCTGACAAGTCGGGGATTGAGCAAGACAACAGGCTGTGTTATCTATGACAACAACAACAACTTTTGCTTTATTTGACATAATCTGGAGAGACTTTGCTATGTGTTGCCTCTTGGAACTAAACACTGCGTGTTAAGGGCATCAGTGAGTTATTGTCATTCTGCTGGTAGCTCTCTGAGATTCCATGGTTTCTATGTTGTAATTTGACTTCTGCTACTTTTACATTACATTACACTACATGTCATTTAGCAGACACTTTTATCCAAAGCGATTTACAATAAGTGCATCAACCAAGAGTACAAACTAAGAACGACAAGAATACAGAAAGTAACATTTCTTCAAGAAAGTCGAACTACAAAAGTACCATAAATCAATAAGTAAGAGCCATTTAAGAGCCACTGAAGTACTAATCTGTTTTAATCCAGATGAAGTCGGAAAATATGTGTTTTAAATTTCCGGTGAAGATGTAGAGACTTGCTGCTGTCCTGATGTCAGTGGGGAGCTCATTCCACCAATCAGGAGCCAGGACAGCAACCAGTCTGGATTTAGAGTGATTAGCTCGAAGTGACGGAGTCACAAGTCGATTGGCTGTTGCCAATATTTTACAAATACTGTTAAAAGAAATCATTGATGGACTTTTCCCCCCGGGTATAATATTGATTGTTTTTCTCTTGCACTCATGAGAAAATGTGAAAATCCGACCTCACACCTTCTCTTACTGAAGGTAGTCAGGTCTCAGTAATTTTGGAGTCTATAATCCAATGAAGCGCAGAAAGCAAAAATCTTGTGTGAGCATAAAAAAAATGTGAGTCTGTTTTTTGTTCAGCTTTTAGAATGTGATACTTCAAAATATGCATGAAAATGTCTTCGGGCTCTAAAGTGGCCTTACAGTCATTACCCCTGTGCAACCTCTGAGCAACCCACTGCCTAAATACCCCTTGCAAATGTACCAATGAGTGTCATTTTATATAATGTATTTTATTTTTATCATTATTTGTATTTTTATGTTATTATTGTCTGGTAGCTTGTTTCTTATGTTTACTGTATTTGTAACTTGTTCTTCCTTGAAATAAAAAAATACAAATAAACACATTTTGAAAATGTGCTTTTCCCTGTTTTTTGTATGAATTAGACTGACTTTCTAACGTAAAGACAACATACAGAGATTCTCTTGTCGAGGAATAATAAGCCACTGACATCACTCAACTACCCACTGCTCGCTCTAGTCAAGACATTTCTACTTTTTTGAGAAGATCTAGGTCAAATGGGAGCGGACTTACACGTGGTTCTTAGAATTCTTTGAATGCATCATGATGCAAATATGTTCACCATAATACAGGGATTTATTTTACTGAAATAATTGGGCAATTACTGTGACCTCCGCCAGCATGTTAGCATGCTGTCAAGCTAACGCGTGAATCATCACACAAACATTAAACACTGGCATTGTTTCGTTAGCGTGTTACATGTTCGATGTCTGCACGTCAACCTGCATGTTATTATGTTAACTGTGTTCATATTTCTACTCAAAGCATGCTAATGCTAACATTAATATTCAGATAGAAGCCCAGCATTGCATGCTAACCAAACAAGTAGAGCTGGTAAAAGGGTTTTGTGTGGTTTTAATTCAGAAACATTTGGGCTTTTATGTTTAATTATCCTCAGGACACACTTAACCATTGTGGCCCCTAAAGTAGTAAAGATCTAAGAATCAACACAAATTATTGTAATTCATATACAAAGTTAGTTTCCTGACATGTAATAAGCATCTAAGTAAGTTTATTTATCTGCATTGTAGGAACATATTCTGAGGCTTCCTCCCCCGTCGTTGCAAAATTAACTAGAACGGGCACTCGGTAGAGTGCATACCTTCGCATATCACAAGATTTGGCATTGAATTATGAACATTTTGGCATTAGTTGCATGCCTATGGTAAAAAAAAGATGTTGACCTTTTCATGACCTTGACCTTTGACCCGATCGATCCCAAAATCTAATCAAATGGTCCCCGGATAATAACCAATCATCCCACCAAATGTCATGCGATTCGGTTTAATACTTTTGAGTTATGCGAGTAACACGCATACAAATAAATAAATAAATACACGGCGATCAAAACATAACCCGCATTTTCAATGCGAAGGTAACTACAAGTTTTACTGTAAATGACTAAATTAGTTCCTCAGTGAAACAGAATACAATACCTCTGGAGAATTTTCAAAAACCAAATTGTGCAGAATAACAATATGCTTCAATGTACATGTTAAGCATGCGTCTCCCGTGAACTTTGTTATTAAGATGCGTTTAATCGTTCACTTAATTAGGCCGTCTCCCAACACACCAGTTAAGACAGCTATTTGGCCGTCTCTCCCGCGTGGAGCCTCATTTTCCTCCGTGCAACAGTCCGCTCTGCCAAGCCGATGTACTGCCAGAAAGACGACTCATTGTCATGACAGTGATTACGTTGAAATAAACGGAGAATGTCATCTCCAGAACGTAAGAACTGATTTTCTCCAATATTTATATGCATATAAAAAAAAAAAAATTCTTTCATTCCGAGCAATTGAGCCCGGTCGCACCGACACGTCTGTTGTCACTTGGCCCTTTCAGCATCTCACGGAATGTCTCTCTCTCACGGAAGAGCCGCGATCTGACGGCTGCTGAGAGTGAATACCAACAGAGAGGGTTCGGTGAACGCCGATCTGAGCTGGAGATCTGTCAGATTATTCAGCCGCTTTTTCAAAAGAGGGTTCCTCAAGGCAATAACGATGGTAAAGCAGTCTTGTTGATCCTTGAGAAGCTCCTTATCTGTTCTTTGTTGGCTCTGCGGACATTGATCACGCCCATTGTTGTGCTTGTCCCATTGAGGCCGGAGTGAATGAGTCTGCTGCGCGACGGCTTTCTGCTTCCCTCCAAATGAAGACGTTCCCACCGAAAGAGACCCGGCTGAGAGTGAGCCGTCAGGCTGCCGGCGGCCCGCATTGAAATAAAGCCTCAGAATATGTTCCACCATTTTTTTTGTTTTTGTTTTTTTGGGGTTTTGTTTTGGGGGGTCCACAGCGATGTATATGTTGTGAGTGCTGTATTGGTTTATGTAGATATAAATGTGGACGGATGGGTGTATGTAAACCGTGTAGAGACTGTGTAGATGTATAAATGAAAGGAAACTGAGAGCCATACAAGGGGAGGGGTGGGATGGGGTTGTGAAATGTTTTTGTTTTGTTTTGTCTTGTTTTGTTTTCTCCTTGTTTTCATCTTATGATGTAAAAAAAAAAAACATCATCCTTGTGTGGTGTTTCTACAAGGTTATACATTTGTGTATTTTCTTTTTGTAAAATAATATGTTCAGTATAACAAACTGTAAATGCTATTTCACTACAAATATCCTGTAAAAAATGTTTGTTAATAAAAATAAATCTTTTAAAAAAAAAGAATATGTTCCACAATGCAGATAAATAAACGTACTTAGATGCTTATTACACGTCAGGAAACTAACTTTGTATATGGATTACAATAGTTTTTTGATTCTTAGATCTTTACTATTATAGGGGCCACAATGGTTAAGTGTGTTCTGAGGATAAGTAGACATGAAAGCCAAAATGTTAGCTGAATTAAAACCATACAAAACCCTTTTATTGCACTACTTGTATTTAAGTGACTGTTTTGCTACATCCCCACTTTAGAGAAATAAACTTTGTATTCCAAAAGTATTTTGTGCACAACATTGTTTTCCCCACTTGCAGACATGTAATCCTATATTTTCTAAATGAGCCACGGGGCAAAGAGACATAATGAGGCATTTAGCACTGACTCCTGTCTAAGATGTATTTTATTCACATTTCTTTCTCTACATATTTTGAACCATAAAATGTTAAGCTGTCCAGATGTATAATGTCGGGTTTTCTAAATTAAGATACACCCTCTAAAATAAAGCCCACCATCTATGCCACAGAGAAGCCTCCAGCCACACAGCTCATACTTCTTGGCTGCCCTTATACTTCATGCTAACTTAAACACTATTTATTTTACTCTCGTTTTCCTTTAATGACCATTTTTTTCCATCCCCCTTTTTATGTCCCGCTTTGTAATTATTGTCTTTTCATAGACTTTTTTCTTCCTCGACTGGCCAAAGAAAAGTTGTTGGGAACATCACATTACGGCGTGCATATACTTTTCATGAAGTTCAGTGAGGACTTTGTAAAATATGTATAGAAAAACCTTCATTCAAATGATGAATTGCTTATTCTTGCAATGAATTCAGCCGTCATCTGTCTTAGTCGAGCTGAGACAGGAGCATAATGTGGAGATCACACAGCTGGCTATGGAGGGATTATGCATTTCTTTATTCCTACAACATCACATCTTTATGTTTCAAACTAAAAAACATATTCTTCACAAACAAATTCATCCCGATAGCCTAAAAGAAAAGCAGCCTTATCGTCTGCATGCTGCCTGTGTTTTGGGTGTGGTAACTTTAATGTTTGGTACATATACATGTCAACCAGAGGAGGTGTGACTCAAGCGCCCTCTACTGGTGGAGGCGGGCCCCCGGTATGTCTGTCCGGGCCCCGAGGCGTCTGTAGTGTAATTGTTTTTTGTTTGTTTTTGTCGAGCACTCATGCAGAGGAAGAAAGGTAACATCATAGAAAACGATCGCTCCGTGATTGATCGTCAACATTGGCTTCGCATTCTCACTTGAAGAGATTCTCGGACTCTTCAGCCGGTCCGTCTGTGTTTCGCAGATCAATGTGTGGAACCAGCGGGTTGGAGGAAGGAACAGGGGAAGACGATGATTGGCTCATTAGCTCGCCTGCTTACTCCAAATGAGTTTCATTGGCCGGGCGCCCACGAACAGGAAGTCAAGGATTTTTAGAAATATTAAGTCTCACGTCTCAGTTTTTGTGATATATTTTTTTTTTTACATGTTTCATTCATGAATTCAGCTTTTGGATAAGTGCTGTGCAGTTGATCTCAGAGTTTCTCTACATGAAGATCAGAATGCTGTTTCCACAAACTGTAGTCTGAATAAAATGCTGGTGAGAAAATCACTATAATAAAAACATTTTAAAACTTAATTCTGTTTTTTTATTTGATCATTTTTGGGGGTGAAATGTGATCTGTTCATTCCTCATTAAAATCCCTGAGTGGAAAAACCCCAACAACGAGGACATGATTACAGAAGGTAAACTGCAGCCCTGCCTTCAAATGGAAGACGCGGTTACAACACGGGAAGTAGTGGACGCAATATGTCAAGTGGTTGAGTCGGGAGCGTTGCTCGGCAACAGCGATATTACCGCTATACTGTCGGCGTCTAGAGGTCAGCGAGGCTAACATTTGAGCAAGATCGATAAGGTGACGTAATGCAGGAGATTCAATGTGTGGACTTGTGAGGGCGTTGAACATGATCCCCATTTGGAGGCAGGAATATTCACGGGTTACAGGGAAAAACACAGAAAAAACACAGAAAAAACACAATGACTCACAAACACAGCTCGTTGGAGGAAAACTACAGATCCCGAGAACGCCTGCAGAAACGTCCAGGATGGGAAATCAAACCTGGGTCATCAGCTGAGTTCTTCTTTGCATTTTTAAGTATTGCATGAGTGACTAGAACGGGCACTCGGTAGAGCGCATACCTTCGCATATCACAAGATTGGGCATTGAATTATGAACATTTTGGCATTAGTTGCATGCCAATTGGATAAAAATTGACCGTGCTATGGTAAAAAGAAGATTTTGACCTTTTCATGACCTTGACCTTATCGATCGATCCCAAAATCTAATCAAATGGTCCGCGGATAATAACCAATCATCCCACCAAATTTCATGCTATTCGGTTTAATAATTTTTTTGTTATGCGAGTAACACGCATACAAATAAATAACAAAATAAAAAAATTAAAAAATTAAAAAATATATATAAATAATAGACGGCGATCAAAACATAACCTTCCGTATTTTCAATGCAAAGGTAAAGATGTTTGGAATCCGCAAATGCATAAAAACAATGTTAGGCTCTCTTGTTGGCGCGTTAAATGAGCATTTTCCCGGCTGTATAAGTACTATACTTATTAAGGAATTTGTCTTGACAATTAAAACAAATTCCTGACGACCCCTTTCCTAGTTCCTCTCGCAGAAGGCTCTCCAAGGCGACTTGTTCCCTTTCCCGTATGTAACCTCGACTTCTTCTCCTCCGTGTGCTGGGCTACCGCCATGTGTATCGTGTCACCTTCATTCCAAACTATCCACGTTTATTTCCTCCAAACCAGTTGACCAAAAATGCAACGCGTATGTATTTTAAAAGTTTGCTTGAAATTCACTTTGACGATTGAGTGGAGCCCGGCCGACAGTTCCTCTGCTCGCCGCTGATGGATATCAGGATCGCCTCTCGCACTGACGCAGTGTTGTGAGCGCCGGAGCAGAATGTTTCGCGGGAGACGGGAAAGCGTCGAGAGGGCCGCTTTGTCTCTGGGAGTGCGGCTCTCGGCTCTCGGCTCTCGGCCGTGCGCGTGAGAGAGAGGCGGCTCAACTCGTGGCGCCCCTTTGCTTATCTTTCCCATGATAGCGCGTCTCACGCTGCGTGGGCTGGACTCGGCCCTCCTCCTGGCTCGGCCCGGCCATTCTCCTGCCTCAATAGCTCTGCTTGACTCCCCCAGCGGAGCCCGGAGTTGTCTGAGGGCTTCGCGAAGCAGCAGAGTCTCTCTGGGACCCTCAATCCCTCCCCCCCCCCCCCCATCAGGCCAGCAAAAAAAACACCCAGCGCCACAGGCCGAGCGGTGGAGAAGAGGTGTCGGTCCACGCCCCTCGCTAAAGTGCTCCGAGACAAAAGGCTGAAAACAAGAAAGAAAGACAGAAAAGAAAAAACTACGCTGCCGGGTCGACCCGACGCTATCGCCTGTTGGTCTGACAGCACGATTTATGGCCGAAGCTTGAGATGCCGCCGGAGCCGAGCAAACGGTTTACACACGCAGAGCGGTTCCCAAGGACGGTGCCTTCAGACGGGGAGGCAGGGAAAGAGTTGGAAGGGAGGGTGATGTAGAAGAGGAAGGGAGGTGGAAAGATAGAGAGACAGGAGACAAAAGGGGGGAAGCGAAGGAGGCAGGGAGAGGGGAAGGGAGGGGAGGAGAGAACATCGGAGACGCAGAGGCAAAGGGAAGTGATAGAGAGGAGGAGAGACGAAAGAGAGGAACAGAGTGAGTAAAGTACCGGAGGAGTGAGAGATGTGAGTCCACTCCAACACATTTCAATCTGCAACGCTCTTCAACATGTATTGTTCACAGAGGACAGGATTGATTTCATTTAAAATCACGTGATGCGGTACGAGCCGTCACTGTGAAACTATTTTTCGCGTCGCCCAAAACGCGTGAGTTTACTCGCTCGACCGTTCACCGTGTTCACGCCATAAGCGTCGAGACGCTCCGCGAGGGGCGGGGCTTATCTCCGCGTCTCGTCTCCCTAAAGACCGTTATCATCTCCTCCATCCACCACGGAATAACTAACCACTAGTTCTGCTTTATACTTGTTGTGGACGTCCCACACACTAACGCCCTCGTGTTTGGGTTGATGACATCACCCGTAGGCTCACTCAGCTCGGTCACTTTCACCGATGAAGTCACCGTTACGTCTGGAAGACTTCCGCTTCCAGCTACGAGAGAGAACTCAAGAGCCGATTGGCCCGAGTTGTGAGATGACGCCTCAAAGTGGAAATATTTCAACTCGGGGTGAAAATTGTGCCGCTGTAAACGCGTTGCCCACATCGCGTCGCCCCAAACGCGCCGCCCGGGAAAATATCACGTCTATCGCAGCCACACGCGTCTGTACGTTGACTTTTCATGGGATTCGGTCGCGCGAAAAAATAGTTTTGCTTTTGCTGTGAACGCACCTTGACATCGGGAAACGCTGCAGGACAGAAGCTGTCACCCACTGATACGCGTTACTTGTTTCCAGGTGCTCAAGATGTCGTGCGCCTGGTTCGAGTCCGAGTCTCGCTTACGTTATTTGGGAAGAAGCAACGAAATGCTTGAAATCAGAGTTACGAGCACACGACAAGCGATCGTCCTCTTATTTTATTCACATTTCCCGCATGCGAGCGGTCTCGTCTTCCTCTCGTCTTCCTCTCGTCTTCCTCTCGTCGGTGTTATTTATTCTGCCGTGCATGAAGAAGACCGACCGCTGCTGCCTTGAACAAACAGTCCATCTGCGGAAAGTCAGTTGATTGAAACATAAAAGATTCACAATTTAAGAAACCTGCCTGAAGCATCATGTTGCTGCTATTTCTGTGACACAAACATGTGAGAGTCTGTTTCTCTTTCCCTTTTCCTACCGTGACACGAAGCCCCAAGCCAATTTATTGTTTCATTTCTATAAATGTGCTGAATTTGAAAATTCACCAAAATTGCCTCAACATGAGTTTCAACACGGCAATAAATAGTTGTTTGATGTTATAAAGACCTGCATGTTGCGGAGGGATCCTTTTAACCCTAACTCATGGCCTTAAACAGCCGGGAGATATTAGGGGGAGATCAAACTTCACTTATACTTTAAGTCAAACGTGCATTTCGGGCTGCAAATGAATAAACATTTGATGTCCCAGTGATTATTCGTGTCGCCCAGTACAACAATGGGGCTCATTGATGTGTTTTTTTTACATTCTTTGAACAACAATGGAGCTCTGCAGCACAGGGGAAGAAGATGTCTCAGACTTTGAGACACACGCAATACACAATGCATTGTGAGCTTTGGTCTTTTTTTATGGGATTTTTTGTAAAGGATTTTTTTATTTTTTTTATTATTATTAAGAACTTGCACAACACTTCATTGGAAAGAGGACTATTGATGGACTTAGTTAGTGGGGGTTTTTTGCAGGGAAAAAAGATGAAAGTAGGACGGGTGTAACAGCAGAGAGAGAGAGAGAGTGAGAGAGAGAGAGATATATATATATATGAGTTGGACGGATGCACGCCGAGTGTGAGATATCAATTGAATTACTATACATTCGGTTGACTTGCGGTTGCCATGGACACCTCACAGCGGAGAGACGAGTGTACCCGGGGAGGTTTTCTCGATGTCCTCCGAGAGAATTGTCGGACGACGTTGTTACCGGCTGTCACCGTGGCGACAGCTCCGACATCAGACACAAGTGGAGCTGTTGTTGTCTGCAGGTGGACCGGCGGCCAAGCCGACCGCTCCAGTAACGCCTCTGTGAGACAATTTCACTTTCCATTCAGCTTCCACGCTGCCGGAGGAATCCATCTTTTTCTGTGTGAAATATTTACTCCGTGCTTTTCGGTTATTTGTCATTTACTCAAAACCTTGGATTTCCTATATTCGACTCAACCTCACAATGCAAACTGGCCGACAGGGACGGGAGAATATATTCATCTTAAAGTTTCAAAGGAGGAAGAAATGCAGAATTCAGAATTCTTTCGGGGATGTAAAGACTGGGAAAACATCTCTCTCAGCACGGATAAATATTTGGATTAATCCTGGTTTTCTCATGCAAAGTGGGGCCTTAGCGATACCTTCAGCAGAGCGCCGGCTCCTGGATGAGTTAAGTAAGCCCCAACAGCTTAAAGAGATCAATTGGAATCCCCCCCGCCCTTCCTCCATTTTCTTCTTCTACCCATTCAAAGAGTAGCCAACAGCATGAGATGGAGGCACACTCATGTGTGAAATAGACTCTTCATGAGAACGCTGGTCTTTGGCCGCCTCGCATTGGGACCTCCGTCTTAATCCCCCCTCCGGATTCCCGGAGGAGGGAAGGCGAGGACAAGGCCTTTTCTGTAGGAACAGAGGGTGAGGGGCGGGCCAGGGGGCGAGGCTGATGAGTCCATTGACAACAGTTGTGTATCTGTGGAGATTTAGGTGATGATTTCATAAGCAATGGTCGACTGAGCAGCAAAAGGCCCCCCAAAATAAAAAAGAACCTCAGCTCTGCAGTTTTCTCCTCTCTGCTAATGTGTTTGTGAAACTAACTTCAGGTTTTCAACAATATATATATATATATATATATACACAGTATGTTTATATATACACCTTCCATGTATATATTGTGTATATATATACCATATATATATATATATACACAATATACATGTATATTGTGTGTGTGTATATATATATATATCTTCACAATATATATACACAATATATATATACACACAGTATATATATATATTATATATATATATAAATATACACACATAATATATATATATACACAGTATGTATATATACACCTTCCATGTATATATTGTGTATATATATACCATATATATATATATGGTATATAGTGCCACGCTTGTGGAACGGTCTCCCTGACCACCTGAGGGCAACTCAGACACTGAACTCTTTTAAGACTGGCCTAAAAACCTTTTTATTCAGGAAGGCATTTTTTAACTTGAGTTAATTTATTGTCAGCTATTACATTCTTTTTTTTTTTTATGGGTTGCTTTAACTATGTTTCAATCGGTTTTATTTGTTTTCACTATGTGTGGCACTCTGAGATTCTTTGAAAGAAGAGTGCGATAAAAATGAAATGCATTATTATTATTATTATATATACACACAATATAAATATATATACACAATATATATATATTTATATATTGCATATATATATACACCTTCCATGTATATATTGTGTATATATATACACAAAAAATATATATATATACAATATATATATACAGGACTGTCTCAGAAAATTAGAATATTGTGATAAAGTTCTTTATTTTCTGTAATGCAATTAAAAAAACAAAAATGTCATGCATTCTGGATTCATTACAAATCAACTGAAATATTGCAAGCCTTTTATTTTTTTTTATATGGCTGATTATGGCTTACAGCTTAAGAAAACTCTAAAATCCTATCTCATAAAATTTTAATATTTCCTCAGACCAAAAAAAAAAGATTTATAACAGCTGAGTGTTTGTCAAGGCTCAGGAAACCTTGCAGGTGTTTCGAGTTAATTAGACAATTCAAGTGATTTGTTTAATACCCTACTAGTATACTTTTTCATGATATTCTAATATTTAGAGATAGGATATTTGAGTTTTCTTAAGCTGTAAGCCATAATCAGCAATAAATCAGAATAAAAGGCTTGCAATATTTCAGTTGATTTGTAATGAATCCAGAATGCATGACATTTTTGTTTTTTTAATTGCATTACAGAAAATAAAGAACTTCATCACAATATTCTAATTTTCTGAGACAGTCCTGTATACACAAAATATATATATATATATATATAGACAGTATGTATATATATACACCTTCCATGTATATATTGTGTATATATATACCATATATATACACACAATATATATATATATACACAATATATATATATATATATATATTGCATATATATATACACCTTCCATGTATATATTGTGTATATATATACACAAATTATATACAGGACTGTCTCAGAAAATTAGAATATTGTGATGAAGTTCTTTATTTTCTGCAATGCAATTAAAAAAACAAAAATGTCATGCATTCTGGATTCATTACAAATCAACTGAAATATTGCAAGCCTTTTTATTTTATATTGCTGATTATGGCTTACAGAAAACTCAAATATCCTATCTCTAAATATTAGAATATCATGTAAAAGTATACTAGTAGGGTATTAAACAAATCACTTGAATTGTCTAATTAACTCAAACACCTGCAAGGGTTTCCTGAGCCTTGACAAACACTCAGCTGTTATAAATCTTTTTTTTACTTGGTCTGAGGAAATATTCAAATTTTATGAGATAGGATTTTAGAGTTTTCTTAAGCTGTAAGCCATAATCAGCAATATTAAAAGAATAAAAGGCTTGCAATATTTCAGTTGATTTGTAATGAATCCAGAATGCATGACATTTTTGTTTTTTTAATTGCATTACAGAAAATAAAGAACTTCATCACAATATTCTAATTTTCTGAGACAGTCCTGTATATATACAAAATATATATATATATTGTATATATATATATAAACACAATATATATACACACTATATTCTGTCCACATTACATCTATTGCACCTGTCCATCCTGGAGAGGGATCCTCCTCTGTTGCTCTCCTGAAGGTTTCTTCCCTTTTTTTTTTCCCCTGAAGGGTTATTTGGGAGTTTTTCCTGGTCCGATGTGAGGTTTTGGGGCAGGGATGTCTATGTGTACAGATTGTAAAGCACTCCGAGACAAATTTGTAATTTGTGAAATTGGGCTATACAAATAAACTGAATTGAAACTGAATATATATATATATATACACTATATATATATATATATATATATATATACACCTTCCATGTGTGTCAGATAACTACAGTGGTCTTGCAGATTGAAGCACATGGCTCTGACATGCGTGGGTAACATGTAACATGCATGGAGTTTGTTTTGATGGCTGAAAGGTGACAACAAATGTGCACACAAGGAAATGAATCAAGAACAATATTCCTGAGTGAGCGTCCCCACGAGGACGTGATCCCTCACTGACTTCCCATTGCCAGTCGCGTTAATTGAAAAAAACGCAAACGTGAGTGAGGGAGCATTGCCGCTTTCCACTTTGGGGTCTTGTTTATGTCAACCCACACAGACTCACACACTGTAGTGAGAGTCCCCCCCCCCCCCCCTGTATAATGAAGCTCTCTCTGACTGGCCCATCGACTCGGCTCCCGCTCAGTAATTATCCATGCGCCGCAAAGTCCTCAGAGCTCAGTGTGTGCTAATGTCTCAGGATTCATTAAAGTGTAGAATAGATACAAATTCAATTATTTTCTCCTGAGTTCATGCATTAGACCGGATTGTCCTTCTGTTGAGTCTATTCTCCCTCGGTGGCTGTGGCATCAACACCGCATCGCAACCTGATGGCTAAAGCAGTGTTTCTGGTTAAATAGATAGAAATTAATTGGGAAAAAGATACACTACGTGGGACCTTCCCGCCTTCATTTTCAATAAGTGAAAAGTTCGACAGATGAACGTCTTTTACAGTCTCGGTTGGCAAACGTCATAACGCCAGAATAAATGTGTCTGGTGGAGGAGATAATGATTACAGGAGGAAAGTACATTGTTATTAATGTTGGCACCTGTCTGTCCTCCTTTAAAACTGGAACTGCAGGTATAAATTCATACCTGTGGAAAAAATGAATCGACTGTCTTTGTGTCATTTATGGTTATTATGCTCATGATGTGTCTTTCCAAGAGCTGACAACCATTTCTGCAGTTTATATTTCCAAAACTCTTTCGTACATCTCACACAAATGTCTTGGAATCATTTAGTAAGAAATAATAATAATAATAATAATAATTTAGACTTGTATAGCGCTTTTCTAGTACACAAAGACGCTTAGTAAAATCATTTAGTAAATATTATATAATAGTGAAAAAAAAGGTATAAATTCAAGTTCATCACATCTTTGCTGGATATAATTAACTCCTCTGAATGCATTAAAAAAGTTGAGTCTAAATGTTTAACCGTAACTGGCATTCACTGTACAATATGTGTGTTAACACGGCAGCCGTTGTGACAACAGGGTGTATGTTTTCTCTTCTCCCATTAAACTCGGTGAGATGTGTCGTGTTGCTTCTTGATTTTCTCTTTTGGTAAAACAATTTAAATGCTTGAACGTAGAGACAGGCTTTCACCCAGCAGACTGTTGTTCAGGATTTTAAATTCAAGTCTTTGTTGGAGAGGAAGCCAGTGCAACAACAAAAAGGCAGGAAGTGGAGTAAACACAGGAGGCAGGGAACTCAACTATGAAGCAGGAAACAACCTTTATACCAAAACCCAACATGTGGATCCACATCTGGGGCTCTTTTTGTCACGTTCTCAACGCAAGATTGTGTTGTTCCTGTGTTTTAATTAGTGTGTAATGATTCCTTCTGGTCACATGACATCTATGACACCTGTCCATCCTGGAGAGGGATCCTCCTCTGTTCTCTCCTCAAGGGTTCTGACCTTTTACCCTGAAGGGTTGTTTGGGAGTTGTTCCTGATCCCATGTGAGGTCAAAGGTCAAAGGTCAGGGATGTCTATATGTACAGATTGTAAAGCACTCTGAGACACATTTGTAATCTGTGAAAATGGGCTCTACAAATAAACTGAATTGAATTGAATTAAATTGAAAGTTAAACATTCAGTTTGGGTGTGAATATGAGAGGCATCTTTTCCAGAGCAGCTTATTTCCCTCCCTCTCTCTCTCTCTCGCTCCATCATCCCAACATCCATTACTGCTAATAACACCACCACCACCTCTGTGTTCTCTCTTTCATGCTATTTTCTTGTCAACAAGAGTCATGTAGTACCAGGCGTATCTCACAACTCTCCATCAGCAGTGCATTCATAATCGACACTCTTCTAAATATTATATTGGTCCCCCGTGCATTTATATTATACAAGGTACAATTTATGAACATGTATTCATTCTATGGCCGTTTTGGTTTCAGTACAAATCATTAACATCCATGTTGTTGTTGTTGTTGTAATTCAACTATTCAGAAATGATAATTCTTTCTTTGAAATAGCCAATGAGCATTTCTTAATTCATGTAAATCTAAAATAGTATTGTCTTGACTATGTCAGCCCTTAAAATAATAACTTTAATTTAATTACAACAAAGATTAGAGGCAATAGCCTGAAATATCTCTGAGGAAACATAATATTTCTGAGCTATATGTACATCAATCTGTCCAATAAGCATGTTGGCTCCGTGCCTGTAGCCGACTCAGCATCCCGCAGGTGACAGTCGGAGTCGTCACGCCTCCCTGCAGGAGCTCCCTGTGCAACAACACCAACATTTAGAAGTCACTAATTTGTTTCCTCGTTTATCGCTTAATTAACTTCCAGCATTTCAGCCTTCAGGTCTCGCCGATCAATATAAATCTCCGCTCCAGACGGGGGCCCGCTAATGGGATCAGATTAAGGAGCGGAATTACACCCGATGCCGCCACCGATGATTGGAAATCACTAAGTACCCCCCCCCCCCGTGCTATTAAAAGGCCATTTAAAGAGCGTATTTCTGTCCGTGCCGGCGCGGTAATTACAGTCTGTCGGATACAGATGAGCGGAGAACGTTCCGCCGCGCCGCGTGTGACGACACGCCCATCATTTTACAAGTCCGGCAGCGGCGGCCGGTGTTTGACGATGCGGGTCGTGTTTCTACGGGACCCCGACACCTGGAGAGCGGAGAGCGTTACCAGGCACGTGCACAGGTAGGCCCCTGGTGGTGCTCCAGCTCCTCCCATTTTGCCCTGGATAAGAAAAGTGCCCCTTTTTCTGGAGACAAATGTTTCCTTCATTCATCAGTATTTAAGAATAAAAAAATACTTTCTCTATCACCAATTCCCTCCAAATTAGTTTTGATATCTGACAGGGTTTTTTTTAAATTGTTTTTTTTACATGACTACCCATTAGCCAATCAGTCGTTGCCATGTAATAATTCATATTTATTCATACCAAGGAAAAAGTGAGCTAGTTGTCTAAATCCTGCCAAGAGGAGAGACGCAGGTTGAGGACCGCAGAATTAGTGTCATGCTGCTTATGTTTCAACTCTGTCAGAAAACATTTTTGGCGATGGATGCCCTTTTTTTGGTTTGAGCACCCGCCCCCCAAAATGTCTGTGCACGTGCCTGAGCGTTACAGGCGGCTTCGGGCCTGTTTTACAGTATCAGAGCCAGATGTAAATCTGAAAGACGGCACGATAATTAACTAGATTAATGTAAAGTTAGCTCATGCACCGCATGGCCATATGCTAATATCAGCAGTAAATTATTTTTGTTCACATGAAGCCACCTAGACGTGGTGCAGTTATTGCTCATTTATTTTTGGAGAACTGAGTCAACAGAACTTATAACTCAAGTGTTGAAATGTGGAAATATACAATATGTGTGATTGTGTTATTTAAAGTATTTATGTCATGAGATACAGTAAAACAATGCATCACTGACATTTATTTTGCGTAGAGTGAATAAATTCTCAGTCTCCTTTGTTTGTCTGTCTATTTGGTACCAACCGTTGTGTGAGGATACGTTGAATCCAAATATAATCGAAGGCTGAATTTAGCTTGAAAATGTAAAATAGCTGAAACAAAAAGGCATTTTCCGCATTGCCGAATTGTACTAATCCATTTATTTCTCTTTGCCTGTCTAAATATAAACGCCGTAACTATGACATTTTATCAATTGATTGTACGTTGGAGTTTAACTCTTGTTTTTAATGTGTGTTTTTTACCAGTGCAGATGCCGTATACTGTGTCTATTGGGTTCTGTTGCTGCTCCAAGTTTCAATGTTTTGGCCAAATAGTTCGAGTCCCTGGAGGATGGTGTCTGTTCACAGGTGGAAGGCAGAACTATGCCGTAGCCCTTTTCCGCTATACAAACAAAATAACGACTAAATCTTTCTAATTTCTCTTATTTTTATTACCTTCGCATTGAAAATGTGGAAGGTTATGTTTTCATCGCCGTGTATTTATTTAATTATTTATTTATTTGTATGCGTGTTCCTCGCATAACAAAAAAAGTTTTTAACCGAATCGCATGAAATTTGGTGGGATGATTGATTATTATTCGGGGACCATTTGATTAGATTTTGGGATCGATCGGGTCAAAGGTCAAGGTCAAGGTCATGAAAAGGTCAACATCTTCTTGAATCGCATGAAATTTGGTGGGATGATTGGTTATTATCCGGGGACCATTTGATTAGATTTTGGGATCAATCGGGTCAAATGTCAAGGTCATGGAAAGGTCAACATCTTCTTTTTACCATAGCACGGTCAATTTCTATCCAATTGGCATGCAACTAATGCCAACATGTTCATAATTCAATGCCCAATCTTGTGATATGCGAAGGTATGCGCTCTACCGAGTGCCCGTTCTATTTTGTTATTTATTTAGCTTAAGCAAAAAGTAATCAACTTACTTTACTTAACCCTTGTGTTGCCTTAGGGTAATTTTGACCCGATTCAATGTTTCACCCTCCTGTTACCTTTATATTTACTAACATATTTTACCCTTTGGGTTCAATTTGACGCCAGCAATTAAAACCTCCAGAAAATTATTAGAATTAATATTGTTTTCCAAGTTTAAGTGTGATGCACTTTATGTTTGTTTGTTGACTACCGAAAGAACACCGACATTAAACATTGAATGGGGTCAAATTAATCCTAAGGCGGGGGGAGGGTGTAATATTGATTCGGGTCACAATGACCCTAAGGCAACACAAGGGTTAAACAATGTGTTACTTGGAATATGTTACAAACTATACCTGTAACAGGTCATTGTATTTGGATACACATTTTAAAGTAGCGCTCCCAGCCCTGGTGTTTTGGGACACGTTAAAAAGGTCCCACCATTTCCTCCTTTGGTCCAAGAGTCAAGCTGCAGCTTAATGCAAGTTCTGGCAATTTGCATTCTTTGCAAATCTTCCTGGCTCAGGAATATATTCAAAATCAGAGCCACAAAACTGAGCGATTAGCAAACAAGTTACATGAGCCCACAGTTTATGAGCTCAAAGAAGAAATCCTACGAAGTCCAACCACGACAAGAAAGGTGTGGAGCGTGATACGACCGGGCGCTTGTGTTTGGCACGGTGTGTAATGCATCTCTTTTTGAAAACTTTATTGTCACAGGGGTCAAGGACGAGACAAAGTCAGCGTTTAAGAACGACTGACAACATGTGACGGTGTGTTTCCAGAACTCCAGATGAATAAAAGATATCGCATGCTTTTGATGTTGTCGCATTACTCGTGTGAGTTCAGTGACTGTCTGCTGTGGCCCGGTCTCCTGCAGACGTTTGTACGGTACCTATGACGACCTTCAGAAGGTCACGTGCTCTCAGCCAGGGAGTGGGAGAGATGGAGATACGCAATCTGCTGAGCAGGAAGCCCGGCTGCCCTAAACATCCCGCTCCCACATTATTAGAGATCACCTCGCACACATTGTCTCCGCTTTTCTCTCCCTCACGCCGACGGAGGTCTCGCTGACCTTGTGTCGGGGGAAAAAAAGCCGGCCTCCTTTTTTTCCGGCTCCAGGTAAGGACGAGCTGCCGTGGACCGAAGCCAGGAAATGAGAGAGAAGGTTCTCACAAAGATAACAGAGTGGAAAACGTTTTTTCGTCGACATCAAAAAACTGGAAAGACGGGGATATTGGAAGATTAAAAAGAGTTCAAACAGATCCGGGTACTGTGGCCCAGACGCTGCACTGGCCTTGTTTCTGAAATGATGTCACTTTTGTTTCCACTACAACCCTCCGTCTGTCCAGAGACTTTCTGACACTAAACACACCCTTACAAACCAAGTACACACTATATATTGTTGTATTTCATTATTACCTTCGCATTGAAAATGCGGAAGGTTATGTTTTGATCGCCGTGTATTTATTTATTTATTTATTTATTTGTATGCGTGTTCCTCGCATAACTCAAAAAGTATTAAACCGAATCGCATGCAATTTGGTGGGATGATTGGTTATTATCCGGGGACCATTTGATTAGATTTTGAGATCAATCGGGTCAAAGGTCAAGGTCATGAAAAGGTCAGAATCTTCTTGAATCGCATTACATTTGGTGGGATGATTGGTTATTATCCGGGGACCATTTGATTAGATTTTGGGATCGATCGGGTCAAAGGTCAAGGTCATGAAAAGGTCAAAATCTTCTTTTTACTATAGCGCGGTCAATTTGTATCCAATTGGCATGCAACTAATGCCAAAATGTTCATAATTCAATGCCCAATCTTGTGGTATGCGAAGGTATGCGCTCTATCGAGTGCCCATTCTAGTTTATTATAAGGGCCAATACAACTGGATGAAAGTGAGGGAACACACTGATCACACTGACGTCAGACCTTTCCGTTGTCCGTCATTTTGCCAAAGACATACGCCAATTTAGAGGCGGATTCTGTGATTTGAATCCAATGTTCTATTTGTCAATATCTCCTCACCATCCGCTGTTCAATCACACCTAACTGGGAGCAAAAAGAGACCATTGAGGTCCACATGGTTTCCAGTTGGCTCGACGGCACAGAAAAGGAGAACTGGAGCTCGTCGTCTTTGTGCGAGAAGTGTCACGCGCGAGTCCTGATCCATCGCAGAGCTTCCTGCCAGAGCGTCGGAGGGCAGAGCGGGAGATGCTCGGCTTGGCCGAGAAAGCCCAGAGACAAAAGAAACCCTGCAGTATCTCAGCTCCTCTCCGACGTCCGAGCCCAGAGACAGCTCCATCGCTGGCATCCGGACTCCGTACCTGGCTTTATAAGGCCGTGAGCGATGCCAGAGCGGGGCTATTCCTGGAGACGCTCCGTACCCAGAGAGCTTTGTTTGGACCGAGGCAGAGGAGGAGATGTATGGCCGCCGCTGCCACACGGAGACCCCTTCCTCTCCTCCCCTATTAAATCTTTATTATCTACACAGCCCAGTGCAGGGGCGGTGGGAAGAGGACATGCTTGTAATTTGTATTTCTCTTCCTGTGTGATGGGGACAAAGCACAGTATGTTCTTTTGCTCTGCGTTGGATAGTCGCTGTAAATAACTTTGACGGTTTGCTTTAAATCAGGCGGAGAACCACATGGGTACAGTTCACTGGATCTGCTAGGTCTTGATATACTGGCGCTAAAGAGTTTACTATTTTCTTCGTTTAGATTGTTGTTTCCCTTCACCCCGATGGGAGCAGACCGGTTGAAAGCAACCGTCACCCGGATGGTTTGTGCCCACACGTCCAATAGTCGTGTTTTCTGCTGCAAGAAGAAACTCTTACTTCAAGTAAATCATGTTTTATTGTTCCAAGATCATGTGCTAACTGTGTAGCACAGTCCCTCAGCGTTCCTCACAAACAACAGCCAGTTAAATGAAAGTATGTTCTATTTCTCACTGTCATTTGTGTTGTTGATTTGTTTTTAGCAGATTTCCCTGTTTCATTAAATTCAAAATAAACACTGATGAATTCCAGGAGATATTTCTTTTGTTTTGGGGTAAGTGGGTAAATATATTGTATAAGAAACAGGTGATCTTACGATGAGTTATAGCTCTTTTAATTTCTTTTTTCCCCCCATTATATTTAATCTCATAAATCTCGCATATACTGTACAGTGTGTAGAATGAAAGTCTTGCAATAAAAGCACCGGTACACAGAACAAAGCAGTCTTAACTAGTACATGGTTGAGATGTGAACATTTTACGAGATTACTATTCCCAAGATAAAGAATACAATTTCACTTCTTTCTTTTTATCATCTAAATGAAAGTAGCAGAGGCCGAGAGATCCAGACTTTTAGTCTCTCATTTGGGTCAAGTTCCAAAAACACCGGATCCTACATTTCCGATGACGCAACTCCATATGAACCCAACTGCTTGGCAAACGTCCATCTTTCAAATTCTCTCGAGCTCAATCAGAGATAACTGAGCACCAAACATCCGGCCGAGGACTTTGAAGGAGACGTCTCATGAAGAGGCCTTTTGTTCCGTGGTTGTGAAACACGTTTGGTATCTGGAGTGTCAACCCACCTACAAATTGTGAAATTAGACAACCCATCCAGTTTTTATTGCAGACTATGCTTAAAAAGAAATGCACTTTACCCTCCTGTTACCTTCACATTTACTAACATATTTTACCCTCGGGGTCAATTTGACCCCAGCAATTAAAACCTCCAGAAAATTATTAGAATTAATATTGTTTCCCAAGTTTAAGTGTGAGGTACTTTATGTTTGTTTGTTGACTACCTAAATAGCCTTTTAAATAAATAAAAAAGTTGATATTTCTTATATGTTTGACACAGTGAAAAACAGCCTGGGGTCAAATTGACCCCAAAGAACACCGACATTAAACATTGAATGGGATCAAATTGACCCTCAAGGTAACAGGAGGGTTAAATGGAGGGTAAATACGGTTATATTCACAGAGAAGAACGATGTGTTTGTTGAACATTAAAGCATTTCAACATGTTCAGATAGAAACCCAAAACACAATATGAACATGACATTGAGCACGACATGTCTCCTTTAAGATGTCCTCTCTGTCATCATGATACACTTGTTAACTTCCCAGCTGCAACATTTACCATTTTAAACCTCCTCGTCTCCTCCAGTTGCCCACCGTCGATCCACGCGATGATACTTGACCCTGAAAGGAGGGGTCAGATAGTCATTTCTTCGTGTATGAGAAAATACGTTTTTTTTTCAGAAACATGTCTGTGAAACCGTCGACCGGCTGATCCCAGAGAAGAACCGCGATTGTTTCTCCGTCGGACGGAGATAGAAGCTTCGGAGGGAGAAGTCCCCTGTGGGATCGGCCTCCGCCTGGCCTCAGCTGTCGGATGGCAGGACGATGTGGCCGCCGGCCAAACGTAATGTTTACACTCACACGCACAACTGCTCTCTACGTAGTCACGGCGAATTAACGATCCTGAGACGCTGTGATTTTAGCGAGACAGGTGGCGAGTCCAGCAGTGGGAAACATGGCGGAGTGGAGGGGGGGGGGTGCAGGATGAGACATGAACTGGCCCCTCAGGATGTACATGGTTGCCATTATTGGTATTCTAACACAGACCGTCACCTCATTCGTTATTGGACCCCCGGTGACCACGTTTTACAGCAGCGGTCTGTTTTTCCAGGCCCAATAGAAAGTCTATGAAGTGTTCTTTATTTTAAAAAATGACTCTTGGTAGCATTAAAGTATCGAGAGAAGTTAAACGGTATTCATAGAGCCATGCTTTGCATGGAACGTCCTCGTGAAGTATTTTTCACAGGATTAAGTCATTAAAAGCGTCAGAGATGTCTTCTTAAATCATGTAGAATACTAAATAATAACAGTGTGAGGCTGCGGCACAGCTCGGCTTTGAGCGACGTGCCAATGTCAGCTTTCTCACATGCTCACGATGATGAAATGCAGATTTGTAGCAGATGTCATGTTGACCATGTCCACCAGCGTTAAAACAAATCATTAAGTACATGGGAATTTTAAAGAAATTACATTTTTGACCTGATGATTCATTCAATTCAATTCAGTTTATTTGTAGAGCCCATTTTCACGATTTACAAATGTGTCTCAGAGGGCTTTACAATCTGTACACATAGACATCCCTGACCTTTGACCTCACATCGGATCAGGAACAACTCCCAAATAACCCTTCAGGGGAAAAAAAGTGAAGAACCCTTCAGGAGAGCAACAGAGGAGGATCCCTCTCCAGGATGGACAGGTGTAATAGAGGTCATGTGACCAGAAGGACAGATCAGAGTTATGGCGGCCGTAGAGGAATTGTTTGGGCATCACCAAAGTCATCAGGACACATCTACAATACACCGTAATGTCCACTCTGCTGTACTGAGCGAGTTTCAACTCAGAGGCACGTCTGGGTCTGATGGGAAATCAGTTAGTCTCTTGGCCGACTGTTTCTCAAACATGTGTCTGTGAATCATATTTTCTCATGCACAAGGAAATGTCTGCTGAATAAACCATTTTACAAATGTTATCTGACACGAAACCCTTAAAAAAACTCTTAAAAAAAAAAAAAGCCCATCTGCTCTTGCAGGAATGGTAATGTGACGATTAAAACAAACAAGAATATTACCAGTGTGAAATGTCATTCTTGGTTTTGGAATTAGCAATTTGATAGAATAGTTAATCTCAAAACAAGTCAATCTACACATTTGAATTATTTTGTCCTGTTCTCAAGTGTCTTCATGAGAGAAAAATCACTTTAAAGCCATTGTCCAGGAGATGCTCACCAACAATCCACAGACGGGCACAGTTATTACCTTCGCATTGAAAATGCGGAAGGTTATGTTTTGATCGCCGTGTATTTATTTATGTATAAATTTATTTATTTGTATGTGTGTTACTCGCATAACTCAAAAAGTATTAAACCGAATCACATGAAATTTGGTGGGATAATTGGTTATTATCCGGGGACCATTTGATTAGATTTTGGAATTGATCGGGTCAAAGGTCAAGGTCAAGGTCATGAAAAGGTCAAAATCTTCTTTTTCCAATCCAATTGGCATGCAACTAATGCCAACATTTTCATAATTCAATGCCCAATCTTGTGATATGCGAAGGTATGCGCTCTACCGAGTGCCCGTTCTAGTTGGACTTGCATTCGTCAGGTGGACACGAACGCAGCTCTGAATGACGATGTTGCTTTGTCACTAAGCAACTGGTTCCTAATACTATTGTCGTTGCAACTTAAAAGGCGATGAATGCCGACGTTTGTTTCCACTGCTACCGAGGCCACCCGAAATAATCAGATATTGCAGTTTCATAAATTGGAAATACATTTGACCCCGGACTTCACAGCATGCGTATTCTTCGACACATTTAGACGTGTGTGCTTTGATCTGCGACTCATACTGCAGGTGCGAGACAGTGGTTTGAATATCAAACGGTTTAGCCCTTTTTTTACCCATGGTGCCGCAGCAGGGATGCTGGCTCTGGGTGACGTGCCTCTGCTTTCCGTCACAGTCACCTAAAAGCTTATGAAAGAGAAAACAGCCACAGGGTCGCAGAGCTGTGCCGCGCCGTGGTTTCCTCTCTCAGCCTGGAGCCGGATCGTATTCTCCTCCACACAGGTGTTCGATGAAAAGCCCGAACAAGTGTTTGCTTCGGATCAGCGTCTCCGAGAGTCTGGAGCCGGTCGACTGTATCGATTAGCGCGAGGAGAAAGCGGCTAATGAACCGCGGGTCGTTGGCCGGGGTCTCCGGGGAGCCCCCGCTGCTGTAATACATTCAGCACTTAACCCCGGATCTCAACCTCAGCTGCCTCGTTAAACATCCAGCCGCCGCACGAACAAACGGAGAGGAAATGTTTGCCGTTTGACAATTTATTTGCAGGAAAAAAGTGGCTGCAATAGGCAAAGGCATTAAAAAGGAGTCTGTTCCTCCGATTGGAGGAGGTCAAAGCGAGGTCACGGCCGCGGGGCCAATCTGGCTTTCGTCTCGACGCACTTCCAGAGGCAAAGAGGAGCGGAGATCCTCGTCCGCTCTCCGGCCTCCGAGGGCAGATTTGTATCCAGCTTAATGTGACTGACTTTGTCATTACCTTCGCATTGAAAATGCGTAAGGTTATGTTTTGATCGCTGTGTATTTATTTATTTATTTGTATGCTTGTTACTCGCATAACTCAAAAATTATTAAACCGAATTGCATGAAATTTGGTGAGATGATTGGTTATTATCCGGGGACCATTTGATTCGATTTTGGGATAGATCGGGTCAAAGGTCAAGGTCATGAAAAGGTCAATATCTTCTTTTTACCATAGCGCGGTAAATTTTTATCCAATTGGCATGCAACTAATGCCAAAATGTTAATAATTCAATGCCCACTCTTGTGATATGCGAAGGTATGCGCTCTACCTAGTGCCCGTTCTAGTTAGTGTATGCGTCGTTGCGACATGTGACCGCAGCCAAAGAAAATACCCAACAGTTCATTTTGCGTGAAATTTTTAACTTCAATTTTCAGATTTTTTCATTTGGAGTTTGAATATTTCCACTTGCTTCCCAAATGAGATGAAGGAATCTTTCACTACAGTTACAGCAGAAGCTCTGAACTTGTTTCTCCTAGTTAAAAGGCGGACCAGATAAGCATATGAAAGAGAAATAAAGAGAGGAGACGGCCACGGTTTCTGTAGTGTCTCCAGTGAAAACAAAATTTGTGTAGGAGCCCTGTTTGTGACCTTCATCACAGAGAAAGAAAAACTTTGAGTTGACCCGGCTTTGAAAGGTCAGCCCTTGTTTTTCACAGATAAACTCTGAACAGAGCTTTTATTGTGCAGTAACAAATAAAAGAAAACTCACACAGAAGCTAATTAAAAAGTGCAGCAGCGGCCAGCTTTTTCCACCCGAATCATGTCACCACCAAACCACACACAACAACAGCAGCCCCGCCCACTGTGAGCCTCTGCTGCTCACTTCTCATGTATGTTCAGCCTTTATTGATTTAAATACCATACAAATAAAGTTTCTTCACTTCACTATTCATTCATACATTATGCACAATAATAATGTGAGGAACGGAGTCTCATATTGTTGGTGTGCAGTAGACTTCAAGCCAGCCTCAAGTTTTCACTTTTTTTTCGAATTTCATTTCCAGATTAATTTCTTGCTTCTTATATATCTACATTTTCTTTTCTTCATTTGAAAAAAAAATACGATTTATTTTTTAAGATTGTGAATTGGTTTGAGGGTTACAGATTGCATTAGAAGAACCTTTATAGTAAACATTGTTGAATGGAGAGTTTTCGTAGAGGAAAGAGTCATGGGGCCATTGTTAGGGCGTGTTTATAGTTTTACATTCTTACGGTGGTCGTGTTTTGTTATCCGTTCTTATTGTAACACAAACTTTTATCAAGTAGTTTTAATGCCTCAACCTAACCTCACTTTACGGCTCTGTTTGTTTCTGCAATCGTAAAAGGAGGCTGATATGAAACATTCATTAAACCTTTTCTTTTTCGCTTCAGAATTGCCATCAAAGAGGTTCTTTAATACATTTAACATCATCTGTCAGTGTACATTTTGTAACGTTCTCTGGTAATAAAAACCTAATCCAATGCATTACATGTATTTTCTTTATCCTGCTCCAATACGTCATCCATCCTGATCATCTCCTCGTGACTTCTGGAACACATCCTACACCAAAATAAATAAGTTGTATATGCCAATCCTTGCACGGTGGTGTAGTGGCTATAGCACCGTCGCCTCACAGCAAGAGGGCCGCGGGTTCAATTCCCGTTCTCCCCAATGTCAGCTGCGGTTGGGCTTGTTAAAAACTCCATGTTGTCACAGCCTGGGTCTTGTTTCCTGTTTTATTTTGAAGTCCTGTCTCTTGTGCCCTCTGTTTCCCTGCACTTCCTGTCCCTGTGACTGTCTGCCCTGTCCCTGATTGTTCATTCCCTTCACCTGCTCTCAGCCACTCCTCTGCCCCCTGTTTGATTGCAAACCCCGCCCTCATTGTTTCCACCTGTGTCTCGTTCCCCTGTGTATTGAGCAGTGGTGTATAAAGTACCCAAAAGTCATACTTGAGTAAAAGTAAAGATACTTGACTGGAAAATTACTCAAGTAAAAGTAAAAGTCACCTATGAGAATACTACTTGAGTAAAAGTATTAAAGTATCTGATTTTTTTTGTACTTAAGTATTGAAAGTAAAAGTAAATGCTGTTAATAAAAAAAACAAAGGGTTAGAATTTTGAGAATTATGAAGTTTATTTGTTTTGGTGCTGTGGCCATGAACAAGGAGTATGAGCTTGGATGAACTTAGCAATATATGAATACTATGAAATTACTAAAATATAAAAACACGATTAACACAGAAAAAAGCAGAATCAAAATCATCACTTTAAAGTGAAAAATGTATTATTCATCTTCAAAAGAAGTTGATTTTCAAAATGGACAGATTTCAGTGTCGCTCTTCTGGGGCTGAAGACGAGTCCTGCGATGCTGAAGAGCCGTTCACCTGATGCAGGTAGAGTGTGTCTAGCTTCACAGGCCCTGATGTAGGTAGAGTGTGTCTAGCTTCACAGGCCCTGATGCAGGTAGAGTGTGTCTAGCTTCACAGGCCCTGATGCAGGTAGAGTGTGTCTAGCTTCACAGGCCCTGATGCAGGTAGAGTGTGTCTAGCTTCACAGGCCCTGATGCAGGTAGAGTGTGTCTAGCTTCACAGGCCCTGATGCAGGTAGAGTGTGTCTAGCTTCACAGGCCCTGATGCAGGTAGAGTGTGTCTAGCTTCACAGGCCCTGGTGCAGGTAGAGTGTGTCTAGCTTCACAGGCCCTGATGCAGGTAGAGTGTGTCTAGCTTCACAGGCCCTGGTGCAGGTAGAGTGTGTCTAGCTTCACAGACAGCAGCACACAGTTGGGAAGCATTTCATCAAGTCAACGTGATCCACGTCTCCATCCAGCTGTTTGCTGCTGTCATGCGCTTGAGATGAAGAAGTCCTCTTCATCAGATGAACTGGACCTGGTGGCATCACCTAGCTGCAGGGAGGGTTCTTCCATGTGCTGCTTGATGTAGTCCATTCCTGAAATAAAGTGAGAGTATTACAGACATGATAGAATTAATAACACTTCCTAACATGTCATGACCCCAACCTAAAGTTTTGTCCAAAATAGTTTGTTTTAATTTGAGGTTTATACATTTAGTTTCATGCGCTGTCCGTGCATCCAGAGTTGATTTGTGAATATGTACTTGTATCTCTGTAGTTAAACACAACAACAGTCCCAAATCAATATCGTCGCCATTACTGGACCGTCACTCTTATAATATTAATACAAATAATTATAATAATGCTGTAATGATTAGCATTATATTATAGCTAAGACGACTCAAATCAACACATTTTCACAACTGTCAACACTTCTTCAGCTCATTAACTTGCTAGAGATCCGTCTGCTCCACTCACGCTAATGGTCTCATTTAATTGACGATAGCTAGCGAACGTTAGCCTAACGTACAACATGCGGAGGACAATCAGACACCGGTCTTCCCCTCTCCTGCCAAAGATATAACTTACTACAATCCTGAGGACAACACTGCTAGATATCTTAACAGGTTTATGATGACTAAACATTAACATTGCGGCTCATGGGATTAATCTTAATTTACCTCAATGTGTTTCCTGAGGTTGGTGAGTTGTTGAAGGCCAATATCTCCGTAGCTTTCGGTCGGCATAAGAGGCACTTCATCCGGGAGGAAGAAACTTTCACTCCGACAAAAGAAAAGAGTTCGCCCAAATATGGCCACGGACGTTGATCTTGGTCCCCGTGGTTGTTAGAGTAGCTTCCATTGCTGCTCCACATGAAACGAGTCGTATCTGTAGCCGCTCGCTCGCTAGCATCCTGGGCATCACTGGGAAGAGAAAACACGCGGCAAGGACCACTGACCCCCAACCTGGTGCTCGTGCTGCGTTCAGGTTCCACCACAGTCCCCGATGTTTTGTCTCATGATTATTTTTTCCCCGTAGTAACGAGTAACGATACTGTTTCAGGGGAAATGTATCGGAGTAAAAGTACAAGTTTTCATTGCAAAATGTAGTGAAGTAAAAGTAAAAGTAAACAGAAATATAAGTAGTAAAATAAAGTACAGATACCCAAAAAAACGACTTAAGTAAAGTAACGAAGTACTTCTACTTCGTTACTATACACCACTGGTATTGAGTATCCTTTTTCTGTGACATGTTATCTGTACTTCCTGTGTGCCTCACCCTCGTGAGGGTTTTTATCACCGCACCTTGATTCCCGTGTGTTTCTCTGCTCTTGAGTCTCTGCTGCTGTCCTCAGAATCGTTGCAGAACGTGACACATGTTCCTTTTTTTGTTAAACCCCGGTGTTTTCTGTGAAGGTGTCGTGCGAGCTGCTTCTCGCTGGCACCTGCGACTTTGTGCTTTGTTCCATAATCTTATTGAAAAAACTTCAAAATTAATCACCTCTGACATTCACAATCAGTTTACAGATTGAGCACAACGGTATAGAACCCCAGTGATCGGTATGTTGGCCCAATCAGGTGCAGTCATTGAACTGGAGAATGCTATGCTGGTGAAAAGAAAAGAAAAGGTGTAAATCGGGCTGCAAATTAGTCTGGCTTTTTGCCCACTGACAAATGAACACAGACTTCTATCAGTGATCAAGGAACAAATGCAAATGTGCAGCGGGAAATGACTCGTGCTGTGAAACTGAAGTTTCTTGCAGAGGGCCGCCTCAGCAAGCGGCGGTCGGTAGGCCGGGCCGCCGCCGCCCGCTCCGCGGCAGCTGTCCGTGCTTGGCAGCAGGCGCCGCCAGCCTCTGCCAGTCAACGGCACCGTCGGATCAAGTCGGTAACGATTTCCTGGAAGGCGTTCAACAAGACGAAGCCATCCGTCAGGGAAACAAAGGCCCGCCCACAGCATGGTCTGGCTCAGGATGCGGGCCATTCATCGCGAGGGAGAAGCCGCGGCGCTGGCCAAGCCTTTTCAGGAGCTGGGCAAAAAAAAAAAAAAAAAAGGATCTGTTACCAAAAGCATGATCGATTAAGGCTGTGATTCACTAGGGAGAGATACGGGGTGATCAATCATCGGCGACCGGGCCCGCCAGGACGCGTCGGGTCGGCAGAGCTCAGGTCAAAGTCAGCTGACCTCTCTAAGACAAAAGCGGGATGGCTCAAAGCTGCCGTGTCCGAATATACAGGATCTACACCGACTCATGTGATCTATTTATCGTCTGGATTAAACTAGCCGGCGCTCTCACCTCATCTGTGAAGAGGTCGCTGCAAAGGGGTCCAGCAGCGCCGCTGCAGAAACAAGCAGAGGCAACTGTAATCTGTATTGTTTATTCAACAGCTCCACCTCTGGAGAGCGCGAAATGAGGGTGATGTCATTGTTTTTCGAGGGAAAATGAGACGGCTTCATAAGTGCCCCATTAGAACTTATCAGCAGGCTTGGAAAAGAAAAGCATGTGGGAATAAAATGGATGTGTAACAATCAGCAATTATTTCTCCCCTGAGGATCTTCCATCTGAAAGCATGGTCTAAAAAATATATATATATATATATATTTATATATACAGTATATATAAAAATATATATATTTTATTTATATATATATAAATATGTATATTTTATTTATATAGAAATATATATATATTTATGTATATATACACGGTTTATTTATTGTGGTGAGGAAACTTTAACAATGACAAAGTCCCAATGAAGATTAACAACCATACAAATTGAAAGACTGAAATATTAAAAAAGATTTTTAAAATATATATCAGTGGAGGTCACAGGGCTCCATGACAACCCAACTGACTGAGCCAAACATGTAGGGACTTGAATATTATCTATATATTATAATAACACAGGACTAAAACTTTATTGTAATTATAATAAAATCAAACTTGTCGTGTCTTCTTATTAACGGACTAAGAACCCGAGAACATCACGTTGAGGTCTTTTATTTACTTTGACCTTTCGGCTGTGCGCTTGAGATCTGACTCAGAGGGAATACTTTCCCTCTGCATTTATATATTGTGATATTCACTGGAAATGACAGCCAGCTGCCACCTTATGTATCGCAGTGAAATGAGGAGGTAGCGTAAGTCAGGATGATGCTCTTCTCCTGTTTACTTCTCTTTTCACTTTTGGTTGCGATCACTTCTCATGCGAATGTCTTATTCTTTTTAATACGGGGAAACCAGACATGTTCCTTTTCTGCGACGGACGTTTTTTCCTGGAAACGAGGGACCAGACGCCGCGTGTTTAGACCACTAATGTACTTTCAAGAACTGGCAGCATGTTGGATACACTGGTGCCTTTTTTATTTATATAAAACTGTCGTGGATTATTACATGTTTTTGTTCTAAAGTTTAAAAAAATCCTCTGCATTTATTTCCACCGTCCCTCCTCTACCTCTTCCTCCTCCCTCCTCCTCCTCCTTTTGCTCACATGGGCATCATTTCCAACCCGACCGACCTGTAAAATCACCTTTCATCTGTTGCCTGCTGGGTTGAAATATCCGCCGTTTGTTTGTGTCACATGGACGAGATCTCAGAGGAGGCGGCAGAGGGCGAAACAGAAGGCGTCTTCCTCTCTCTGTGAATCATCATCCACCGTCTGCCTGCTCATTCTGACACCTAACTGAAGAGAGTTTGTTTTCCCCGTGTCTCCAGCACCGTCTCTAATCTCTTAATATGGTCATGAAGACTCAAAGACATGCACAGATATATCATATCCATGTCATTGTAACACAGTGTTTCCAAGTGTTGTTAAAACAAGAAGAAAATACAAAATACAGACTCTAGAAATAAGAAATAAGAAAAATTGAAGATGGCAAAATCTCAATATGTTGGTTCATTCGGCTCAGACGTGGTCGTCCATCATCTATGCACTAGAAACAGGCAGGAATACTTCTTATTTTGTAATAAGATTGGGTTTATGTCCTTAATATAACATAAAGGATGATGTTATATTATATGTACCCATTTTCATTTATTTCAAGAACGGCCCGGTGGATTTCTTAATCTTTTTTTACAAAAGTCCACCTGGATTCAAGAATGAACTGATTATATTTTTTAGGTCAAAGGTCAAGTTCAACTGTGTCCCCACATCCTTCCCATTCTCATGATATCTAAATAAAATTAGGCTCTGTGGTTAGGAAGAGGAAAAAAGTGTGGTTAGTTTTGAAATAAGTGGGTTTTTTTTATGATCAACTACGCTTTGTTACGCAACTGGTGTCAATAAAGTAAATTACGGTAAAATAACTAATGTAAAGCGGTGTTCGTTGAAAGTCCGTATTTGACGCGCTGGGAGTGAGAGCGTGTCGACAGACATACAAACACACAGACACACACACACAGCAGACGGCAAAGCACACACATGCAGGTACACACACAATCTAAAATTCTTTAAAAAAATTAAGAGATCCACCGGGCCGTTCTTGAAATAAATGAAAATGGGTACATATAATGTAACATCATCCTTTATGTTATATTAAGTACATAAACCCAATCTTATTACAAAATAAGAAGTATTCCTGCCTGTTTCCAGTGCATAGATGATGGACGACCACGTCTGAGCCAAATGAACCAACATATTGAGCTTTTGTCATCTTCAATTTTTCTTATTTCTTATTTCTAGAGTCTCATTTTGGGGCTGAAGCATTCCTTTGAGACTCGTACCGACGCTCTCTTAGTATCTAAACTGCCTTTTTCGTTGTAAGTATTCACAGCACGGCGCCACAACATTAACTAGAACGGGCACTCGGTAGAGCGCATACCTTCGCATATCACAAGATTGGGCATTGAATTATGAACATGTTGGCATTAGTTGCATGCCAATTGGATACAAATTGACCGCGCTATAGGTAAAAATAATATTTTGACATTTTCATGACTTTGACCTTGACCTTTGACCCGATCGATACCTAAATCTAATCAAATGGTCCCCGGATAATAACCAATCATCCCACTAAATTTCATGCGATTCGGTTTAATACTTTTTGAGTTATGCGAATAACACGCACGCATACTAATACACGCCGATCAAAACATAACCTTTCGCATTTTAAGAAACTCAGATGTGAACTCTGACCTCGGCCGACCCCGGACTATCTTACATTGCGCTGACCACTTGTTCTCCTGAAATCTGGCAATGGCATTTAGAAAAAAGGGAGATGAAGGAGAGGAAAAAAAAGAAGAGTTGTACGCGCTGTGAAAACACATCTTTCATACGGTGCCAGAGAGCCGGCGTGGCTTTGTCCTCTGTACAAATATGAGTGGCAGCCTCTTTTCTAGCCTAGAGCATCTCAGGCCTCCTCCTCCTCCTCACTGGAGGTACCGTGGGACTGCTCTCTGTAGACGCAGCGTAAAGAAAGAGCCAGTGGCACGAGGATTGATCCGGCTTTAATTAGCCATTGTACGATGATCCACGACTTCTGCCAAACGGCCGGCGTGATTTACGGCCCGCCTGCGGTCGGGTTCGGGTTCCGGCGCCGGTTCTGGTGTCAAAGCGAAGACACCAGATACGCATTTTAAGTTCCCTGAATTCTGTGGGATCTATTCGACAAAGTGATGCTACTTTTGTTAGAACAAGGAAATACGTTCCTTTCAGAATGTTTGTTTACACATGGTATTGTTTGGAATATGATCTACTAAAATGTTTCATGTTTTTATAGAGGGGGGGGGGGGGGTCTCAGTAGTTATGAAGTCCCAGTCTGAATTTCTGTTGTCACTCCTGAACAATGCCATTCAATCTTCATTTATTTTAAATCTTTCAAATAACTTTATAAAAATGTAAAGTTAGTTTACTTAAATGATAATAATTGTTTTGATAATTTTGTATTTATTAAATTCAAAATTAACTTCCAACTAACGTTTTATTTATGAATTACCATGTGATTAGTCTGAATCAAGTCTGAAGATAAATATGTTCTAAAATATTAAAAGTGAGTTTCCCATTTTCTAAAAACATTCATATATATGTATATGAATGCATTAACCCTTAATTAATAATTTCATAATAGTTTATATATATATATGAATGCATTAACCCTTCATTAATAATTTCATAATAGTTTATATATATATATTTATATACACTACCGTTCAAAAGTTTGGGGTCACTTAGAAATGTCTTTATTTTTCAAAGTAAAGCACTGTTTTTTCAATAAAGATAACATTCATCAAAAATACTCTCTATACATTGTTAATGTGGTAAATGACTATTCTAGGTGGAAACGTCTGGTTTCTAATGAACAGGGGCGGCTTGTCCATAAGGGCGATTGGGGCGACGCACTGCCTCGGGGGAAAAGAAAAAAGAAAAAAAAAAAAAAAAAAAAGTCTCATTCTACCACTAGACGTCTGATCTGCCTCTGTGTGTCATTGTCCAATCAGGTAACAGTCATTCAGTCAGCCTAAAGTCGTGCTTCAAATGGCCCCGCCCCTTCTGGGGCGACTTTGGGCGAAATGAAAATCGCCCCAGACCTCTCCCATTGACTCCAATGTTAAACCCATTTTTTTCACAAAACAGAGCTCTCAATGCATTCTCTATGGCTTCCGGGAGGAGTCGCCCCTCCAGGTCTTGTCATAAGTAATCGACGTAAAAGCGTATCAATACGACATACAGCTTCGACAGAGGCGTATTCAGTCGAGATGGCCGGTGCTCAGGGAAACAGCAGCGATTCAATTCTTTCTTTGAAAGAGACTCCTTTCGGTCGGCGTAACAATGAAGACACATTGGCAACAACAGAAGTAGGACCGCCTAGAGCAGCGGTCGCCAACACGTCGATCTCGATCGACCGGTCGATCTCGGAGACGTTCGCTGTCACTCTCCAATATGAAATGAAAATAAAATCAGAAACACATTGTTCCTCATTCTCGAACATTTTCTAAAGTCTCTTCTGAAACGTTTTCTTCCTGACGATCGACGTCAGAAAAGATCTCCGCCTGATTTTAATGAACGCCTGTAAACGGGTTCTCTGACAGCCGTGTTGTCAGCTGTGCTCCCTGAAAGAGGAACGTACCACTACAGGTGAGGCGCAGGTGAAATGCAGAAAGACCTTTATTGATAACTTCACATATTACACAAGGTCAAAGTACAAAGACATAAAACTAAGTCATCAATAAATAAATGTTGAGATGCCTGTACCTTCGTGTACATGTTTACGTTACGGCATTAACAGGTTACGCCTGCGCGTGCGCGACAGCCGAGATTCTTGGCGACTTGCCAGGTCTTACCTCCGTGAGTTCGGCTTTTCTGCTGTTGCCCTTCAAAACAAAAGCTCAACATTGAGCTTTTTTCTTGTCTGGTGGAGCAATCCGGTTTACTTGAAAGTGATTGCAATTGTATTTCTTCTATTATTTGAAAAAGCACAGATGCAGGAGTCACAAATGGGGATCTCATATTTATTATTATTATTTAAATCTTGTTGAAAAAAATCACCAAATCAAAGACCAGGAGCTGGATTACTGACAGACAGCTCACAGACTGCCTCAGACTGTCTGTCTGCTTATGAACTAACTGCAAGCTCACAGACAGAGTTCAGTCAGCCGTCACACTGACTGGAGTCACATGACTTGATGGCATTGTGACGAAGCTACACATAGACAGCTGTCTGAAGGTCTGTGGTTTTGGGTTAATCATTATCAAAAAAATTGCCCCCCCCTGAGAATTTTTTCAGGAGCCGCCACTGCTAATGAAATATATCCATAGGTGTATAGAGGCCCATTTCCATCAACGATCACTCCAGTGTTCTAATGGTACATTGTGTTTGCTAATCGCCTTAGAAGACTAATATCTGATTAGAAAACCCTTGTGCAATTATGTTAGCACAGCTGAAAACAGTTATGCTGGTGATATAAGCTATACAACTGGCCTTCCTTTGAGCTTGAAGTTTGAAGAACAAAATTAATACTGCAAATATTAATCATTATTTCTAACCTTGTCAATGTCTTGACTATAATTTCTATTCAATTTTCAATTCATTTGATAAATAAAAGTTAGTTTTCATGGAAGACACGAAATTGTCTGGATGACCCCAAACTTTTGAACGGTAGTGTATTTATGAAATTATTAATTAAGGGTTAATGCATCGATGAAATCTCCCTCCAAAGGTCTTTGTCTTATGTCAAAGCATTATTATGTTTCATTGTTGAACACATTATATGTATATTTGTGTCTGTGTGGGACTTCTCATTTCTCATGTGTGTACCTCCTTGTGTTTTTGTTTATTCATTTCATTTCTGTGTGCTTTTGTTACCTTGAGCTTGAGCCTTTACAAAAGAAGAGCGCGTGAGCGTCCGCCTGTCACCGCCTCACATTACCCAACATGCATTGTTCTCAGCTGATTGAAGTGCTTTTCTTCTTTTAGGCCCTGATGGAGGAACAAGTGCAAATCACCGACTGAGCAGAACGCTCTCGGCAACGTCTCCCGCGGCGCCCAGGATCTCTGCCGCGTTGGCATCTCGACCGGTCGATGATTCAAAAAGACGTGAAAAAAGAGGAATTAATTAGCATATCAAAGACCAACATCTGACACAGCCCTGCTGCCCGCTTCAACCTACAGTAAGTGGGGCGCAGTGGGAGGAGCAGGTTCGACTGTCGGGGGCGGAGAAGGAAAGAAGCGAAAGTCCACCGGCTGGACCACATCGGGTGTTTCGACGTGGCTCGTCAGTCACGCGAGGGGAGGTGTCCGCCCCCACAGGGAGGGGATTAGGACGGATATCGAGGGGGCCGAGGTTCAGAGACGAGAGCTCTGCTTTCTGCCTCGGGCTCGGATTAAACCCACCGCGCATACCACCGCGCGTACCAGGGTTTTCCGGTGTGAAAGGTCAGAGGTCAAAAGTAGAGGGGTGAGAGGGAGGGTGTGGGCAATTAAAAGCATATTAAGTATTTGAGAGAGAGAAAGAAGAGGGCAGGAGTGAATGAAACAAAGAATGGAAGACAAAAGGTGTGAAGGCAGGTCAGAAAAAAATGAGCAAGACCAAGAATTAAACGAGAATGGGCACTCAGTAGAGCGCATACCTTCGCATATCACAAGATTGGGAATTGAATTATGAACATGTTGTCATTAGTTGCATGCCAATTGGATAAAAATTGACCGCGCCATGATAAAAAGAAGATGTTGACCTTTCCATGACCTTGACCTTTGACCCGATCGATCCCAAAATCTAATCAAATGGTCCCCGGATAATAACCAATCATCCCACCAAATTTCATGCGATTCGGTTTAAAACTTTTTTTATTATGCGAATAACACGCATACAAATAAATAAATAAATACACGGCGATCAAAACATAACCTTCCGCATTTTCAATGCGAAGGTAATGAGAGTAAATCAGAATAACTTCATAGGAATGGCCAAACGTTGATGTATATCACTGGTGTAGAGCACAGCGAGGCTTCAGGATTACGTTGAGACTGTTTCGTGACCGGTTCATAGTTCCTCACAGTTTAGCCCTATGAGTTCAACACTTGGACTGAAGTGGGTTGTTTCTGTTATCTGATAGAGAGAAAGCACACGTGATGGCGAGGCGGCGGCCAGGTGACGGCGCACACGGCACGCAGTGCGACAGGTGCGCTGTTAAAGGCCGCGCTGACGGACGGGAAGAGAGACGAATGCTCGGTGTCAAGTCCCTCCTCTGGCTCCTGTCCACTGTCAACGAGGCGAAGACAACCAGAAGAGAGCAGAACAGTGAAAAGAAAACACAGAGAGAGAGAAAAAAGGAAAGGAACAGAAAAAGATTCTTGGCCAGGATGCAGGATTTACTGTATTACAGCTGTATTTAATAAAAGGCTCCGCCGCATTGATCTGGCTGCGGAGGATTTCTCCAAACATCCTGCAGAACTACAACGCTGCTGGGATCCCCGCGCTGGTCGGATTGAGAGCTTCCTGTTTGAAGCACATTTACACGACACACATACACACACTTTGCATTTTGCACACTCTGTCTATATTTAATATTTTTATATTTAATTTAATTTTTACACTGCAGTCATTAGTATTGTATTGTGTATGCATATATGTTGTATATATATATATACATATATATTTTATTTTGTATTTTATATATTATTAATATATTTATATTTTACTTTGCACAGTCATTGTATTATATTTGTTTATGTGTGTATATATATACATATATGTTTCATTTTATATACATATATATACTTCATTTTTAATTTTATCTTTTACTTGTATACATCTATATTTTTCATCCCTGTTTTTTATATTTTATTCTCGTGTGTTTAGTTTATTGGTGCTGCTACTGTGACGACAAATTTCCCCTTGGGGATTAATAAAGTATATATCTATCTATCTATCTATCTATCTTAATGAGGAACTGGGGAGACATTTAACTTTTCAGGTCTTCAAGTCTTTGATGCTTTCCTGCCAATAATGTGTGATACTCCCAACATTCACCTGCCACTGCTACATTTGTAAAGCCGTTTGTTAAAGATGCTTTGATGGATGTTGGCCACTAGGGGGCAGAGCATCTCTGGAACAAGCTGACAGACAAAAAGCCACGACCTACTATCGCTTCATTACGTTGACGTAAGCAGACCGCCGCCTACTTTCACTTTCCAAATATATTCCTGACCCCTCGGCAAAATCGGAGTTTATATTCTGAGTTTTTAATTAGTCATGAAGTAATGATTTGATCGACTGTATCGAAACCAAAATGTCTGTTCATAAGAAGAGCACTTTTTATTTTCATCCCCGTTAAAGCCGAGATATTTCACGAGGTCGTTGAATGAAGAGAGTTAAGTTGTTGACGAAGCCGTGTGTGTGTCCTTGTTTGACCTTGAGCGATTCATTGTCCGCCGTCTCTTGAACAAATCAATCTGCTCCAGAAGGACGTTTCATTAACTAACCCGTCCATCTCCGACTCTTTGCATCAGCTGAAGGGCGCCGAGGTGAAGGTCTCTGCCTCATGATGAGCATAAAGACGGATTATATTTGTATTATGCGTAAAAGCTGTTGTTACCTTCGCATTGAAAATGCGGAAGGTTATGTTTTGATCGCCGTGTATTTATTTTAGGGCTGTGAAACGATTACAATTTTTAATCGGGTTAATCACAGGTTTTTGTGGATTAATCATGATTAATCACATATTACCGATATTCTCGGTATATTTTGTGAGAACATAGAGATTTATGACAAAAAACGGATATATACATTTATACATTCTTCTATACAATGGTGCTGCAACTCAGCAGTTATTTAGCAGTTTTCTTCCATATGGAACATTAATACATCTTCATCCTAAACAGAATGTTTAACCCTCCTGTTACCTTTCGGGTCAATTTGACCCCATTCAATGTTTAATGTCGGTGTTCTTTGGGGTCAATTTGACCCCCGGCTGTTTTTCACTGTGTCAAACTTATAAGAAATATCAACTTTTTTATTTATTTAAAGGGCTATTTAGGTTGTCAACAAACAAACATAAAGTACCTCACACTTAAACTTGGGAAGCAATATTAATTCTAATAATTTTCTGGAGGTTTTAATTGCTGGGGTCAAATTGACCCCGAGGGTAAATTATGTTAGTAAATGTAAAGGTAACAGGAGGGATAAACAGAACATTTTTCTCGTTTGTCAACCATTAACTCCACCATGATACAATCTAAAGGCCTCTAGTCTTCCTCTAGCAGCTGCTGAGGCAAACTGACTGTGTGGGTTTTCTTCATGAACTGGGCCGTGATGAAAGGGACGGCGGGGACACCGCTGCAAAGCTGAAACCTCACCGACACGGACAGGTGGACAGTTTGACAAGTGACTTTTTTTTTGCTCGGTCCCAATGCGCGCGCACGGAGCTCTGTGGCGCGCGAGACGGAGATCGATAAGTGTTAACGCAACGCGAAGAGACAGAAATGACATGCTGCTGTGGAGATACGATCAACAACAGACTTTAGTTTAATAAAAGAACAAAGACGTGCTCTAGAGAACATGTCAGGGGGCGGGCCAATCTCTTTAATGTCATGCGATCTACCAACACTACGCCGCGATCGACTGGCAGGTCGCGATCGACGTGTTGAGACCCCTGATCTACAGGAAGTAAAAGTCGTAACAAGGTTTCCGTAGGTGAACCTGCGGAAGGATCATTACCGATGAACAGACCGTCTGCATGAGAGCGGACAGAGTTCAGATTGAAGAGGTGGATTGGAAGCTCATTTTGCAAGTGACTTTTTTTTCGTCCCGACGACCAACAACAGACGGATTGGAAGCTCATTCTGCGCATGCGTTAAATGCGTTAAAAAAACAACTAGTTAAACCTGTAATTTAATTAACTGAGTTAACGCGTTGTTTTTCACAGCACTAATTTATTTATTCATTTGTATGTGTGTTACTCGCATAACTCAAAAAGTATTAAACCGAATCGCATGAAATTTGGTGGGATGATTGGTTATTATCCGGGGACCATTTGATTAGACTTTGGGATCGATCGGGTCAAAGGTCAAGGTCATGAAAAGGTCAAAATCTTCTTGAATCGCATGAAATTTGGTGGGATGATTGGTTATTATCCGGGGACCATTTGATTAGATTTTGGGATCGATCGGGTCAAAGGTCAAGGTCAAGGTTATAATCTTCTTTTTACCATAGCACGGTCAATTTCTATCCAATTGGCATGCAACTAATGCCAACATGTTCATAATTCAATGCCCAATCTTGTGATATGCGAAGGTATGCGCTCTACCGAGTGCCCGTTCTACACGGTGCGCCCCAGCAGACTGAAATTCCACACGCACAAGCAGACTGGTGAACAATTTTATATTATTGAGTTTTCGTATTAGTGTATAAAGAAATGGCTCTGTAGCGCCCCCTACATTTTTTTTGTTTTCAAATAATTTACATTTCTTCCCCCGATGACCGATTGACTTGAGATTTGGTTTACAGGTCAGATTTGACCTGCTCTACAAAAAATCCTCTTGGAGCCGTAAGCTCCGCCTCCTTAGATTTTCCGCCATTTAGAATTTTGTAAAAAACTGTTTTTGTGCACTTTCTTTCAAAACGCTTGTTCCGATTCCGAACAATATTTCTGAGGTTCATTATTGGTTCAATTTGAAGGAATAATTTTCAGGAATTGTCGATATCTTATTGCGTTCAGAGGATATGGGCCAATGAACATCCAAGGGTGTGGCCTAATATATATAGACACCTAACTTCCAAATCACTTGGTCTATCTTCACCAAATTGGTAGCCTATGTCCACAAGGACGAGCTCAACCTACCTTGATTTTTTCATCATATTTGAACATTAGAGGGCGCTACAATCAATCCCTCAAAATATGCCTTTTTGGCCTTTTTTCATGTTTTTAGGGGTTGTAAAACAGTTAACTCCTCCTAGAGCTTAAACCCGATTCATTCCAAACTTGGGCAGTATGTTCTCGAGACCTTTGTCTTAAAAAATCATCGAAGGATTTAAAAAATATTAAACTATGTGCGTTTGCCGGACCGGCAAAGAAACGCCATTCGCCATGAAAATGTACGTTGTTGTAACTCAGCCATACATTATGTAATCTGCTCCATATTTCTCATACATCATGACATACTGACCCTGAAGAGATCCATATGCTAAATTTTTATTATGGTCTTAGCGCCACCTAATGGCAACAGGAAGTTACTTTTTTCTACTTTTATACCCTTCTCCTCACAGATTATTCAGATCCCTCTCAAATTATACCAGAACAGACCTAAGACCTTGATGATGCTTCCCTGTGAAGCTCGTAGCGACACGTTGAACTGCGGCGAATCTCTCCATCGGCAAACATTGATCCTTCGCCGTGAACGAATAAACCGTTGTAACTCGACTCCACATCATCAGATCCGTTCTTAAGTCCCCATGTGTGATGACACTCCAGGCCTGAAGACATGTGCAGTCTAATTTTTTATTTTAGTGGTAGCGCCACCTTCTGGTAACGGGAACACAAATCGTTTTTTCTTTGGCTTCCTTCTCTGAGAAGGTAAATCAGATCAACACCAAATTTGTTACACATAAAGGTTAGACTTTCATGATGCCAGAAGACAAAGAATTTTATGTTTCGTCTAACACTGTTGCCGTGGCAACCCATTCTTCGCGTCAAACAACGAAGGGGCTTTGGAGGGACTAAAAAGGCTCGAAACGTAACTAAACTTAGCACACACATTTAGAGTCAAAGATGTAGTTACCTGATATGATTGAAAAGCTTTGAAATGCCAATATGGCTCAATAGCGCCCCCCTAGACTGTATTTTATGTTAAAAAGGCCACGGTATTTGCCCCCAATGACCGATTACCTTGTAATTCATCATACATGTCCGCTTAGACCTGCTCTAAAAAAAAATACATTATGACCATAAGCTCCGCCCACTTAGATTTTCCGCCATTTTGAATTTTGTAAAAAACACATTCTTTTCAACTCGATAGTTGCGATTCAAACACGACTGGTTGTGGTTCATTATTGTTTCAATGCAATCAAAAATCTGTAAAAGATTGTTGATATCTCATTGTGTTCAGAGATTATGGACCAATGAACATCCAAGGGGTGTGGCCTGATATTTAAAGACATCTAACTTCCAAATTAATTGGCCAATCCTCACCAAATTACGAGACTATGTTCACATGACATCCCTAAAGATACCCTAATTTGTTCATAATATTTGGACATTAGGGGGCGCTACAATCAATCCCTCAATATATGCCTTTTTTGCATTATTTGGTCACGTTTTGGGGGGTTGTTAAACAGTTAACTCCTCTTAGAGTTTAAACCCGATTCATTCCAAACTAGGCCAGTATAGTCTTGAGACCTTTGTCTTCAAACATCTTTGAAAGATTTTAAAAATATTAAAGTGTGTGCGTTCTCCGGACCGGCAAAGAAACGCCATTCGCCATTAACATGTAAGATGATGTAACTCGGCCATACATTATCCAATCTGCTCCATATTCCTCGTATGTCATCACATAATGCTAATTTAAACTTTTAAACTTCTAGTCATAGCGCCACCGATTGGCCAAAGCAAATCAGCCTAAAAAGCATGTTTCCCTTTTGAGGCCTTTATCATATTCCAAAAGTTGTCAAATTTGAGATGCATATCAGGCCTGGCGAAAATACCGATATTTTCAAGGTTTCGTATTTTTGCATATCGACCTTTTTCTCGAGCGCCCCCTTGAGGTAGAAAGCGAATAACTTTTTTCAACAATGACCGATTGACTTGAAATTTGGTATACAGGTTCACCTGGACCTGCTCTACAAAAAAGTTAATGGTGAAAATCAAATGCACCTACTTAGATTTTCCGCCATTTTGAATTTTGTAAAAAAATATTTTTTTCACTTTTTTACGCTTTGTCCGATTCATCCAGAAATTTCTGGGATCCATTACTGGTTCAATGTCATCATAACTACTGAAGATCTTGTTGATATCTCATTGCGTTCAAAGAATATAGACCAATGAACATTTAAAGGGTGTGGCCTAATATTTGAAGTCACACAACTTCTAAATTATTTGGCCTATCCTCACCAAATTGCTAGCCTATGTCCATATCGCATCCCTTAAACTACTTTATTTTTTTCAGAATATTTGAACATTAGGGGGCGCTGCAATAAATTCCTAAATATCTGCATTTTTAGCCTTTTTTAGCCTTTTTTCATGTTTTGGGCAGTTCTTAAACTGTTAACTCCTCCTACAGCTTACACCCGATTCATTCCAAACTTGGCCAGTATGGTCTTAAGACCTTTGTCTTGAAAGATCTTTGAAGGATTTCAAAAATATTAAACTATGTGCGTTTGCCAGACCGGCAAAGAAACGCCATTCGCCATGAAAATGTACATTGTTGTAACTCGGCCATACATTGTCTAATCTGCTCCATATTTCTCATATTTCATGACATACTAACCCTGAAGAGATCCATATGCTAATTTTTCATTATGATCATAGCGCCACCGACTGGCAACACAGAGTTACATGTTTTCTTCATTAATACCCTTCTGCTCACAGATTATTCAGATCCCTCTCAAAATAGATCAGAATAGACCTAAAACCTTGATAAGGCCTCCCTGTGAAGCTCGTAAAGACACATTGAAGTGCGGCGAATCTCTCCATCGGCAAACATTGATCCTTCGCCGTGAACGAATAAACCGATATAACTCCACTCCACCTCATCAGATCCGTTCTAAACTCCACATGTCGGATGACACTGTTGGTAATCGTGACGCCAAATATGTGGTTTATTTCATGTCCCTTGATGTGATGATGATGAAGAAGTTTCGAGCGACACAGCACTTGTTAAGAATACAAAGTTTATTCTACAAGGTACAGGCCGAAGACAGACGCCCAGGACGACTGGAGACTTTCAGTATCCGAATTGAGAAAGCCCAATGGTTTATCATATTGATACAGGTTATATAGTCAGAAGAAAAGAGGAGGCGTTCATGTTCGAACCTATGGGCTGGCAATGGTTTCGAGTGGGCTTCTAGCCCCCCCTCCCATGATCTCATTCTACCTAATGTAAACCATCTGGTCCAGCTCTAAACAAGGGTATTCTATACCATGGACACCTTGTGGGCCTCTGGGCTCTTTAAGAGCTGTAATGCAAAATACACTACAACACTCCAGGCCTGAAGACACGTGCAATCTAATTTTTTATTTTTGTCACATTACCCCTTACTGGCTACAATGGACTCAGTCGAATCTGCTCCAAACTTCTCATGCTTCATAGAATTCACGGCCTGAGGATATCAACAAGCATATTTTCCCTCAGAGTCAAAGCGCCGCCGACTTGCTCAATAAAATCAGTGTTGCTTGACGAACGGTAAAACTCCCGAACAGCGGGCCTGCGTTCTCGGCCGAGGGGGCCGGCGTCCGGCCAGCACCCCCGACGTGCGAAGCAGGAAAGAGGACCCGTTCATCGCTGCTTGCAGCTTTAATTAATCTTCTGTCTTGAATTGTGTGTGTTGGCAAAGTGTTGTCTTTTCACCAAATCTCCTCACATTCCCAGGAATTGAAAAAAGAGTTGAATTAATAGCTGTTAATAGTGCTGTGGAACTGTCAAGTAGGCTGGATTATTCATTGTACAATGGGCATATAATAAATTATACCATTTCTACATTCTAGCATAAAGACCAGGTCACTGAATCGTCGACCCAGAGAATATAGCAGAGCGCACGTTGACTGTACAATTCACAAGAAATGAAACTCAGCCTTTGCATCTTTATCGCATAAGTCATCACCTGGGAGTTCCTGAAACACAAGTCCAGAGCTACCAACTCTCACGGTTTCGCCGTGTGACACACGCTTTTGCATGTTTTCACACGCTCTCACGCCACACAACCAATTTCTCACGGCAAAGGAAATTCTGATTTTGGGCCGAGGCGCGTTGGTTTCTTTTCAAACTCTGCGACGATAGATGGCGCTAAGGAGCGCATCTATAAACCTATTTTGCTGCATAGACATCCTATTTACCCCAAAGAAGAAGATTTTCAAACAGACACAACGAGCAGAGACTACGGTGTGTTAATGCAGGGCTCTCAAGTGTCACGCATTGAGCGTGACAGTCACGCATTTCGGTCTTCCGTCACCCACTCCCGCCACACATCGTATTTCTCACGCTGAAAAAACTGTCGGCTATTTAATGTTTTAATGTGCCGCAGCGCGCCAACATGAGCTGGCCGCGCTGCCCTCACCGTGGAGGAATCAAGCGCTCCCCTGGAGTTCTGCTGTGAGGTGCCACTTATCAGCCAATCAAAAAAAAGAAATGGGCTACACAATAGCCAAACAGAAAAAAAACTATCTGGGTAAGATTTAATCCAGCAACCAATGAAAATAAAGCATCCTGGATAGATATGTCACTCTTGCCTGTCTTCAAAACTTAAGAGCCCTGTTAATGACATGTGGTTCAATTAAGTACTCACTCTCTTAAACTTTAAATCTTGAAATAATTCGTTGTGTTTGTGCGTGTGATTTTGTGAGGTTATGTAAACTCAGCTGTCATAACAAGCAGCAGGAGAGCACCGTGTTAACCTCTTGGTATCCTGCATGCTCAACACATCAGAGCATTGTTTGTTAAGGCTGCCCACATTGCATTTATCACTTTATTTACAGGCCTAGGAAAAGGACCCTCTCAAAAATTTTCATAACAGCACTTTGAACAAGTAAGATGTATTATAAAGAATTTAACATAAAGACAGGACATTTGTGCAATAGAATTAGGCATGTTTTTGTAAATGAGAGTAGAGTTATCAAAAAACATTTTAAATCTTTAAGGTAGCAAAGATGTCTCGTAAAAGACCTTTGCCAGGCCAGAATGCAGGGTACAACATGGGTACAACGCCACATTAATTCAAATTTCCTGATATTATAGCCACCAACGTGTGTGGCTGCGTGCGCGGCAAAATGTTGGTCACCCCCGACAAACTCTCACTCCAAGGTTTTTTGAAAAGTTGGCAGCTCTGCAAGTCGTCCAAACACATGACTCATCCAGTCAATGATTAGCTAAACGTTTTGTTAACCAATGTGACTTCTAATCTTCCTCTTCATAAGGGGAAACACTTTCGTTTCCCTGCTAATTTAGGTTTCAGTTGTCGGCAGCAATAAATAGGCTGCAGGTCTCGTCTTGAGGAGGAGGACGTGAAGACATGGCTCCAACACAGGTGAGTCTCCTGCTGCCGAGTCCTGAGGAGTGTAGATTTAAAGCTGCTTCAGTTTAGATTAGATTAGATTCAACTCTATTGTCATTACACATGTACAAGTACAGAGCAACGAAATGTAGTTTGGCATCCTATAGTATCATAATAAATACTAATACATAATAAGTTAGACAAAACAGTAGACAGATGAAATTAACATTTAAATAATGCAGAGATATAAACATAAACTATCTTTGGTTGCTAAACTAGTGAAAATATTCAGTGCATATTGACTTGAGAGAGCAACAAATGGCATAAAGTGTCTGCAGTGCGGATGAACAAATATTTTGGAGGCTTTTCTTTCTTTTCTTTTTTCTCTAAAATCTAAAATCTTTTTCTTTGTTAATTTATCTGCTTCTTAGCACGTTATTGCTCCCAACCGTCAAACCATTGACCATTTACACTGACTACAAGCCAAATGCATTATCTTATAAGCATTTATATAAATGATTGTTTCTCTTATCCTTTTAGTTTGAACACGGCGCAAAGCCCGGCGACCTGATCCAGATCTTCCGTGGATCATATCAGCACTGGGCTGTCTACATTGGCGGCAATGAAGTTGTTCATTTGACGACGTCGGTTTTGGACGAATATCGATAACCGCCGATAACCGTGATACCGTAAAATAACGGTAAAGCCTCTTTGCTCTAACTTCCGTCCTGTTGGCCTCATCAGGCGGTGACTCGAGCTCTCTTGGGAACATGTCTCTGGCCCTGAACACCAGCGTCGCCCAGGTGATGCGTCACAAGATCTGGGAGGTGGTGTGCAACGACCGGTTCCAAATCAACAACCTGCTCGACGACAAGTACGAGCCTCGAGAGCGCCACGTCATCGTGAGGGAGGCCTGCAGGATGGTGGGCTCGGTGCTGAAGTACAGCGTCGTCTCTCTGAACTGTGAGCACTTTGCCACCCAGCTGCGCTACGGCCGGCCGGAGTCTCGACAGGTGGGTGGTGTATACGATTACTCTGCCTACGTGACGCATTATTCAATTCAATTCAGTTTATTTGTATAGCCCATTTTCACAAATTACAAATGTGTCTCGGAGTGCTTTACAATCTGTACATATAGACATCCCTGACCTTTGACCTTTGACCTCACATCGGATCAGGAACAACTCCCAAACAACCCTTCAGGGGAAAAAAGTGAAGAACCCTTCAGGAGAGAACAGAGGAGGATCCCTCTCCAGGATGGACAGGTGTAATAGATGTCATGTGACCAGAAGGACAGATTAGAGTTGAAACACATTCAATGAATATGACAGAGTCTATGAATAGTTGGTAGTCGGCATATTCCACATTAGCGTGCAGAGGCTGGTTCAGGGTGGAGCTCTGGAGGGTGGAAAACAAATACAAGTTTGTTCGTAGAGTAGTTGAAGGTGTCTTCGTTCTCACAAAATACGGGAAGTGACGAGCGGCGTCCACATTGACCTTTGTCACGAGTGTTTCCCGCGGCTTTTCACAATAACGCCCGATTTATGGTCAGCCAGTTGAATGCTTTTATTGTGAAGCAGCAGGAAATGTTCAGCTTGCGTAACTTATTATAGCTCTGGTATGACTGTCGAGAGCTGTGGGTGAATAGCGGGGCTTCTTTCAGTGAGATATAACACTGACGTTGACGTACATGTCTATGCACAGTTCGTCTGAATCCTGCATGGGAGTCAATCAAAATGACCGAGTTGAGAGGTAATAACAACATGTAAATAGACTGTCTGTCTAATGCAGAATGAGGTGATGAATAGTCTCAAAAATCCAGATTTCATATTTTATTTCCATTACAAATATGGTCAGTGGTGTATTTCTAAGTATTGGTTTACTTTAATATAAATTCACAGCACTGTCCAATAACAACTATCAACACACTGTAACTTTGGGCATGAGAGGTTCAGAGCAGCTTTAAGAAACATTGGGTTGGGTTTCAGAGGTTTACAAAATAAAAGAGTTTCACCCTCACATGAAAGCGGTTCAGAGCAGAATAGAGTCAGAAAGAGATCACATGTTACATTGGGTGACAGAGCAGACCCAATACTGTAAAGAAAAGTAGCCTCCTCTCTTTAAAGTGGTCAAACTTCTCCATAACTCTCTGGTTAAAGTCAATCATGTCTGTAACCAGCCTGTTTCATTATTCTTGAGGGAATGTGTCTGTTTTTCAGAACTTCTTCGTTGTGTTTTCGATGCCAGTTCGGTCTCCTTCTGCTGCTCTGCTCTGCAGACAGGGTTAGCTTCATGCTGTTAGCGAGTTAGCTCCATGCTCTTAGCTAGATAACTGCGGCAAGATTCGTGCTTTACACTTGTCTGCAGCTCTTTAGATCCCTCACCCCGTTGTAGTCCAGAGAGTTTCAGTCCCAGGAGCTCTCTGGCTGAGGGAACGATACGGTCTCTGATCTGCCGAATAGTCCAGTCACGTGAAATAATAAAACGATGTCATTGGCCAGAGCGCACATTTTTGTGCCCCAAGATTCACGTTTCATCCGCCAATGAGAAGCCGTCCTTGCCGAAACACTGAAATGTTTGCTCGCTGCCGCACACACACGTTGAGCCGGTGCCCCGAAAATGTGGAGGGGCTTCTCTCCGTGATAATGAGTGGCGATATATTATATTTGTTCACATTAACTTAAGTGGTTGTTGACAGGCTGACGGTCTCCCACACACATTTAGCGCGTCAACACGGTATATTTACTATTTAAATGATTTGGCATATGATGTTTTTTGACAGGATGTATTTTTTTTTCTTCTTTTTTCATCTCAAAATGTTAAGAGGGGCGGCGCCCTAGCGCCCTCTATGGACGCACCGCCACTGGCGACGAGGTGAAGGTCTCTGCCTCATGATGAGCATAAAGACGGATTATATTTGTATTATGCGTAAAAGCTGTTGTTACCTTCGCATTGAAAATGCGGAAGGTTATGTTTTGATCGCCGTGTATTTATTTATTTATTTATTTGTATGCGTGTTCCTCGCATAACTAAAAAAGTTTTAAACCGAATCGCATGAAATTTGGTGGGATGATTGGTTATTATCCGGGGACCATTTGTTTAGATTTTGGGATCGGTCGGGTCAAAGGTCAAGGTCATGGAAAGGTCAACATCTTCTTTTTACCATAGCACGGTCCATTTTTATCCAATTGGCATGCAACTAATGCCAAAATGTTCATAATCCAATGCCCAATCTTGTGATATGCGAAGGTATGCGCTCTACCGAGTGCCCGTTCTAGTTTGTCTTCTGTCTTGAATCGTGTGTGTTGGCAAAGTGTTGTCTTTTCACCAAATCTCCTCACATTCCCAGGAATTTTTAAAAAGGTTGAATTAATAGCTGTTAATAGTGCTGTGGAACTGTCAAGTAGGCTGGATTATTCATTGTACAATGGGCATACAATAAATTATATGATTTCTACATTCTAGCATAAAGACCAGGTCACTGAAGCGTCGACCCAGAGACTATAGCAGAGCGCACGTCGACTGTACAATTCACAAGAAATTAAACTCAGCCTTTGCAGCTTTATTGCATGAATCATCACCTGGGAGTTCCTGAAACACAAGTCCAAACACATTCCACTTTCGTTTCCCTGTAAATTTAGGTTTCAGTTGTCGGCAGTGCCCGTTCTAGTTTGTCTTCTGTCTTGAATCGTGTGTGTTGGCAAAGTGTTGTCTTTTCACCAAATCTCTTCACCTTTGACCGGAGCAAAATACGGACCTGGCGGAACAGATTGCCTCATATTCGTAATGACATGACACCCAAAAAATTTAAGACCAATCCAATCTGAATTTAAGACAATTTAAGACTTTTTAAGGCCTTATTTTTAGGAAAAGCAATTTAAGACTTTTTAAGACTTTTTAAGGCCCCGCAGACACCCTGGATTTATATTAGAATTGATGCATGTTTGTAACAATAATTAATATGCCTGTGTGTTCAATTGCTAATTACCTTCGCATTGAAAATGCCGGAAGGTTATGTTTTGATCGCCGTGTATTTATTTATTTATTTATTTATTTGTATGCGTGTTATTCGCAAAACTCAAAAAGTATTGAACCGAATCGCATGAAATTTGGTGGGATGATTGTTTATTATCCAGGGACCAGTTGATGAGATTTTGGGATCGATCGGGTCAAAGGTCAAAGGTCATGAACAGGTCAAAATCTTTCGCAGAACTCAAAAAGTATTGAACCGAATCGCATGAAATTTGGTGGGATGATTGTTTATTATCCGGGGACCAGTTGATTAGATTTTGGGATCGATCGGGTCAAAGGTCAAGGTCAAAGGTCATGAACAGGTCAAAATGTTCTTGAATCGCATAAAATTTGGTGGGATGATTGGTTGTTATCCGGGGACCATTTGATTAGATTTAGGGATCAATCGGGTCAAAGGTCAAGGTCATGGAAAGGTCAAACTCTTTTTTTACCATAGCACGATACATTTTTGTCCAATTGGCATGCAACTAATGCCAAAATGTTCATAATTCAATGCCCAATCTTGTGATATGCGAAGGTATGCGCTCTACCGAGTGCCCATTCTAGTTGATTCCTGTATCAGGGTGAACTTAACTACAACAGAGATGTGTATAAAAGTACAGTCAGTCAAAGTAGGCCTATTACTGTGTGAATTCAAGCAGATGATGCCCATCATTTCAGTGGATAATTCTTAAAACTAATTGGAATCTAGGGACAAACATGTACAGATTTGTCATGTTTTATTTCCATATGGTGTGTATGTGGATTGCAAAGAAGAAGGCTACTTCTGACAAAGATAATTGAGAATTTAGCATACCTAGCCAGGAGAATTTAATTGCAACTACAACATGAAGCTATGCTGTGAAGGTAAGGCAAAATCACAATTAAATGTACATATACCATCTCGACTTCAGCCAGAGGGCGGAGGCTCCTGCCGCGATTGTGGAGGTATCGCAGTTTCCACATGGGGTGGAGAAAGGGGTAAACAAGGGGCAACAAGAGGGCAAGAAGTGCATTAATTTAGTCACTTTAAGGGTTAGGGTATCGCAAGCAGATTTGCATACGTCACTCCCGGCTTAATTTCGCGGGTGCCGTGAACAGATTTGCGTCCGTCACTTCCGCCAAGTGGTGAACGGTTAAGTGTTCCATTTGAGACAGCACTTCATCAGCGACGCAGTGCACTGCAATACAGTGCACTGCATTGTAGTGCACTGCATTGCAGTGTACTTCGTAAAGTGTGCGGTAGTAGACACAGCCCAGGTCACTGAAGCTTCGACCCAGAGAACATAGCAGAGCGCACGTCGACTGTACAATTCACAAGAAATGAAACTCAGCCTTTGCAGCTTCATCGCATCCGTCATCACCTGGGAGTTCGTCAAACACAAGTCCAGACACATGACTCGTCCAGTCAATGATTAGCTAAAAGTGTTGTTAAACAATGTGACTTCTAATCTTCCTCTTCATCAGGGGAAACACTTTCGTTTCCCTGCAAATTTAGGTTTCAGTTGTCGGCAGCAATAAATAGGCTGCAGGTCTCGTCTTGAGGAGGAGGACGTGAAGACATGGCTCCAACACTGGTGAGTCTCCTGCTGCCGAGTCCTGAGGAGTGTAGATTTAAAGCTGCTTCAGTTTAGATTAGATTAGATTCAACTCTATTGTCATTACACATGTACAAGTACAGAGCAACGAAATGTAGTTTGGCATCCTATAGTATCATAATAAATACAGGATATACAGGTTATAGTCAATAAAGCGCTCTACAAGAGGGCGGCTTAAGGCCTGACCTGTACTATTGGTAATAAGTTAGACAAAACAGTAGATGGATGAAATTAACATTTAAATAATGCAGAGATATAAACATAAACTATCTTTGGTTGCTAAACTAGTGAAAATATTCAGTGCATATTGACTTGAGAGTGCAACAAATGGCATAAAGTGTCTGCAGTGCGGATGAACAAATATTTTGGAGGCTTTTCTTTCTTTTCTTTTTTCTCTAAAATCTTTTTCTTTGTTAATTTATCTGCTTCTTAGCACGTTATTGCTCCCAACCGTCAAACCATTGACCATCTACACTGACTACAAGCCAAATGCATTATCTTATAAGCATTTATATAAATGATTGTTTCTCTTATCCTTTCAGTTTGAACACGGCGCAAAGCCCGGCGACCTGATCCAGATCTTCCGTGGAACATATCAGCACTGGGCTGTCTACATTGGCGGCAATGAAGTTGTTCATTTGACGACTCCGGGTGAGTGAAGTGCTGCTTTGACGACGTCGGTTGTGGACGAATATCGCTAAACGCCGGTAACCGCCGATAACCGCCGATAACCGTGATACCGTAAAATAACGGTAAAGCCTCTTTGCTCTAACTTCCGTCCTGTTGGCCTCATCAGGCGGTGACTCGAGCTCTCTTGGGAACATGTCTCTGGCCCTGAACACCAGCGTCGCCCAGGTGATGCGTCACAAGATCTGGGAGGTGGTGTGCAACGACCGGTTCCAAATCAACAACCTGCTCGACGACAAGTCCAAACACATTCCACTTTCGTTTCCCTGCAAATTTAGGTTTCAGTTGTCGGCAGCAATAAATAGGCTGCAGGTCTCGTCTTGAGGAGGAGGACGTGAAGACATGGCTCCAAGACAGGTGAGTCTCCTGCTGCCGAGTCCTGAGGAGTGTAGAATTAAAGCTGCTTCAGTTTAGTTTAGATTAGATTAGATTCAACTCTATTGTCATTACACATGTACAAGTACAGAGCAACGAAATGCAGTTTGGCATCCTATAGTAATATAATAAATACATGATATACAGGTTATAGTAAATAAAGCGCTATACAAGAGGGCGGCTTAAGGCCTGACCTGTACTATTGGTAATAAGTTTAGACAAAACAGTAGACGGATGAAATTAACATTTAAATAATGCGGAGATATAAACATAAACTATCTTTGGTTGCTAAACTAGTGAAAATATTCAGTGCATATTGAGTTGAGAGAGCAACAAATGGCATAAAGTGTCTGCAGTGCGGATGCAGGGGTGTAGTGAGGACCAGAGGGGGGTAACAGCTGTTACTCAGACGGCTTCAGTTCCAACTCAAACAAGATTGTATTCTTACTGGCAGCATTTACAAAAGACATACTAGTTCATAAATGTTATGTAAGTATTCTTGTATCATAATGCATCTTTGAGTCTGCTGCCGTGGAGATGGTAGTTTCCGTTGTCGTCAAATAAGAACTAAAATTAGAAAACTTTAGAAGACCGAGAACAAACAGGGTGAGGTGACAACGAGTGAAATATTTAAGGATTTTAAAAAGTTGCTTGTCGCGTGTAATTTGTTGGAAGTGAAACAGCCCGGTGTTACCTGGTCGTATCTGTCAATGTACCGTGTGTCCACAACATGTGACACCGGTTCCTGGTCAACAAGGCGTTCCTTTGCCCTGACAGCTCCATGAATCATTCTCTGCTACATGATTTGATCTAGTATAATGTCCGGCCGATAGAACAAATATTTTGGAGGCTTTTCTTTCTTTTCTTTTTTCTCTAAAATCTAAAATCTTTTTCTTTGTTAATTTATCTGCTTCTTCGCACGTTATTGCTCCTAACCGTCAAACCATTGACCATCTACACTGACTACAAGCCAGATGCATTATTTTATACGCATTTATATAAATGGTTGTTTCTCTTATCCTTTTAGCTTGAACACGGCGCAAAGCCCGGCGACCTGATCCAGATCTTCCGTGGATCATTTGAGCACTGGGCTGTCTACATTGGCGGGGATGAAGTTGTTCATTTGACGACTTCGGGTGAGTGAAGTGCTGCTTTGACGACGTCGGTTGTGGACGAATATCGATAACCGTCGACAACCGGCGATAACCGTCAATAACCGTGCCTTGATTGCGTTTTCTTCAGAGCGGACATTATCGTCCGATCACACACACGTGTGTAAAACAACGGTAACGCCTCTTTGCTCTAACTTCCGTCCTGTTGGCCTCATCAGGCGGTTACTCAAGCTCTTCTGGGAGCATGAGTCTGGTCCTGGACAGCGGCGGCGACCAGGTGATGCGTGGCAACATCTGGGAGGTGATTGACGACGACCCTTTCCAAATCAACAACCTGCTCGACGACAAGTACGAGCCTCGAGAGCGCCACGTCATCGTGAGGGAGGCCTGCGGGATGGTGGGCTCGGTGCTGAAGTACAGCGTCGTCTCTCTGAACTGTGAGCACTTTGCCACCGAGCTACGCTACGGCCGGCCGGAGTCTCGACAGGTGGGTGGTGTATACGATTACTCTGCCTACGTGACGCATTATTCAATTCAATTCAGTTTATTTGTAGAGCCCATTTTCACAAATTACAAATTTGTCTCGGAGTGCTTTACAATCTGTACATATTGACATCCCTGACCTTTGATCTTTGACCTCACATCGGATCAGGAACAACTCCCAAACAACTCTTCAAGTGCTACACAGCCTGGTGTGTGTGTGTGTGTGTGTGTGTGTACCTGGACACTCGACCCGTTTATCCTCGAAGTGTCTCGTTCATTGTGACAATACGCACATCTAGAACGGTCTATTCTGTTGATTAAAGCACATGCGGTGCTGAATGAAATGTGATTGCTCGTGTTTCAAACAGCGGTGAATGATTAATAAGCTGATCTGCAAAGGAAAAAAACTAAAAAAACACTTGTTTAATCAACCCACTTAGTGCATCTGTCACATTCACTGTGTTTTAGCTCAACATAATTACACAGAAAGCCTTGAGAGACATTATTATGATGCGGGCTGGTGGTAAATCTCCTTCCTGTTGGGTTTTGTTTCGCTGCTATACGTTTTAATATCCATCCTTATCTCTCACTTTGTTCATGGAGAACATGCACAACCTAAATACTGTATGAAGTTGATCTAAGGGCCTGTATCATAGGGACAGTTCCCACCAAATTCAATCAGGATATTTGAGGTCAGATAGGTCAGACAATTGAGACTAAGCAAAGTGGTTCAAATAATTTGCCTCAGGTTTAACTCTCAAGCCAGAACTAGTATCTGCAAGTTCATTCAATCCTTCCAGTGATGACGTAACAGATTCAGCTCAGAGTATCAGCTGCTTTTTACGACAAATAAAATGATGATTTTCTTCATATGATCCTAACTTTGAGGAATGCTGTGCGACAAACTCACAATTATAATCCATATTTAACGGAATTGAAATTGTTTGTGTGTCATGCAGGTCAAAAACGCTGTGATTGGAGGCGCTGCAGTGATAGTGGGCGTCGGCTTAGCTGTGGGTGCCATTGCTCTGTTAACCGGCCCCCTCAAAAATGACGCCGAAGAAAAAGAAGAAGAAGAAGACGCCAGAGAAAAGAAGCATAAAAAACATCAGAAACGTCAAAGACATCAGAACTGGCAGTAGAGACGCAGGAAGATGAAAGGAAAGATCTCCCAATTGTTTGAGTCAATTCACCATTGATTTTGATTTATGTAAATGTACTGTTGCACAAAAAAAAGGTTTTCTTTATCGATGTTGTTCTGTCAACACCCATAAAACACTCAACTGTGGTAAAGATGGAGCAAGTTGTTGTGTAAGAAAGTGAATCTCCAGGTGCATCGCTGTCATGATGTCATGTTTGATATTGAAGCTGTCATGACTCGTTGTTTCTGTCTCGTTTTGTGTCTTATTTTGAAGTCCTTGTGTCACACCTGTCTCCCTGTGATTGTCTGCCCTGGTCCTGATTGGTTCCTTCTGTGTGATTCAATTCAGTTTATTTGTATAGCCCAATTTCACAAATTACAAATTTGTCTCGGAGTGCTTTACAATCTGTACACATAGACATCCCTGCCCCAAAACCTCGCATCGGACCAGGAAAAACTCCCAAATAACCCTTCAGGGGGAAAAAAGGGAAGAAACCTTCAGGAGAGCAACAGAGGAGGATCCCTCTCCAGGATGGACAGAACAATAGATGTCATGTGAGCAGAAGGACAGATTTAGAGTTAAAATACATTCAATGAATGTGACAGAGTGTATGAATAGTTCATAGTAGGCATATTCCATGATGGAGACCTCCACGATCCATCAGATGGAGGTAGAGAGGAGGAGTGGGCGGAGTCTCAACAGTGGGCGGAGTCTCAACAGGACAGTGGGGTAGTCAGGAGCAGGAATTCCACGACCCAGACCTCGATGATTCATCAGGCAGATAGGATCTATGTCGTCTCATAGGGTCCGATGACCCCATGAGACGTGAAGTCAAAAGGACTCCGGGGAGAAAGCAGAGTTAGTAACGTGTGATTGAGAGATGAACATTCATCCTTTAGGAGAGAAAAAAGAGGAGATAGGTACTCAGTGCATCCTAAAACGTCCCCTGGCAGCTATAAGCCTATAGCAGCATATCAAGGGGCTGGACCAGGTGAACCTGATTCAGCCCTAACTATAGAGTGTATTCACGTGACGTCAGAATCTCAATCGCGCCATCTTGGGGTCCCACTTAATAAATGTCAGAAGAAGTTGACCTGGCTATCTTGTCCGCTGTTTGATTATGCGAGAGCCCAGCAACCTCATGTCCTTCTGCATTACCAAAGAAAGATTTCAGCGGTTGGAATTGAATATTTGCAACGCTTTTTTACCTGATTTTACTCGCTCAACACTTTGTGGTTAATTCGCTAGTTACCAGCACATAGCCCGGTCACATTCCTGTAAAACAGTTTTCATTTCCGCTATCGACCATGGGACATTAACAACTATTTCTGCGTTATACTTGTTGTAGAAATACCACAAATGTCGGAACATCAAGCGCCCCGTGTCTGGGTTCATATATGATCCGTAGTCGCACAGCTCCGCCTCCAGGACGAGTGTCTGATGAAGCCGCTTCCAGCTCCTTCAGGACCAGCAGTGACTGTTTGGCTGGCCGTGCTGAGTGCTGTTCCCATGGAGCCAGTGTTTTATTTTACCTTGAAATGAATCACAGAGTAAAGGCAGACATCGCCCGACGGAGTTGCCATGTTCATGGCTTCCTCCCAAGTTTCCATCCACAGTTCCTTTTGCGCAAGTGAAACATTGATTTTCGCTCGGCGAAAAAGCAAAAAGACATTATTGACGAGTGTGTCAATGGAAACGTGCCCACAACCCGATGTGTCAACAGAAACACATGAGAACAGTCCGAACGCTCATACGCCGAGTGAAGCCGAAGTAGATGCATGACAAGTTGAAGTCATAGCCTGTCTTGTTGAGCTGATAAACCCATATTCTGAATCATTAGTCCCACATCCAACAATGAGGCACAGTACCATAATCACAAGGCACACTGCTTTGAACTGAAATCGTGTCTCCTTCAGGATATAATGGTCATTTCTAAGGGAAGAGCGGCATACAAACAAGCAAAACAATGCCGTGGTGGGACCCCAACATGGCCGCCAGAGTTTGTTGTGGTCACGTGAGTGAATACGCTCTATAAGCTCTGTCAAAGAGGAAAGTCTTCAGTCGACTCTTAAACGAGGTGACTGTGTCTGCCTCCCGGACTGAAGGTGGAAGCTGGTTCCATAGAAGAGGAGCTTGATAACTAAAGGCTCTGGCTCCCATTCTACTTTTTAAGACTCTAGGAACTACAAGTAGTCCCGCATTTAGTGAGCGTAACTCTCTAGTGGGGCAATATGGTACTACAAGCTCCTTAAGATATGATGGTGCATCACCAATCAAGCCTTTGTAGGTTAAGAGAAGATTTTTAAGTGATTCTTGATTTTACTGGGAGCCAGTGCAGAGCAGCTAGTGCAGGAGTGATGTGATCTCTTTTCTTAGTTTTAGTGAGAACGCAAGCTGCAGCATTCTGGATCAACTGGAGGGACCTAAGAGACTTATTAGAGCAGCCTGATAATAAGGAGTTGACCTAAGAGACTTATTAGAGCAGCCTGATAATAAGGAGTTGCAGTAATCCAGTCTCGAAGTAACGAACGCGTGAACCAATTGTTCTGCATCTTTTTGAGACAAGATGTGCCTGATTTTTGAAATATTACGTAGATAAAAGAATGCAGTCCTTGAGATTTGCTTTACGTGGGAGTTAACCCTTGTGTTGCCTTCGGGTCATTTTGACCCGATTAAATATTTAATCCTCCCCCCGCCTTTGGGTCATTTTGACCCGATTCAATGTTTCACCCTCCTGTTACTTTTATATTTACTAACATATTTTACCCTTTGGGTTCAATTTGATGCCAGCAATTAAAACCTCCAGAAAATTATTAGAATTAATATTGTTTTCCAAGTTTAAGTGTGAGGCACTTTATGTTTGTTTGTTGACTACCGAAAGAACACCGACATTAAACATTGATTCGGGTCAAAATGACCCGAAGGCAACACAAGGGTTAAAGGACAAGTCCCGATCAAAGATAACGCCAAGATTCTTTTCAGTGGTGTTGGATGCCAGGGCAATGCCGTCTACAGAATCCACATCACCAGATAATTGATCTCTGAGGTGCTCAGGGCCGAGTAAAATTACTTCGGTTTTGTTTGAGTTTAACATCAAGAAGTTGCAGGTCATCCATGTTTTTATGTCTTTAAGCCATGCTTGAATTTTACCGAGTTGGTTGCTCTCCTCTGGTTTTATCGATAGATATAGTTGAGTATTGTTAGGTTGTAGTGGATTTTATGTACACTTGCACATGTAAATAAGGAAGTCTTATGTTTTAAATAATGCATATAGAAAGATAATTTACATAGTGGATATTAGGGAGGAATATTCAGATTAATGTACTCAGAAGCATAGACAAGTATGATCACTGTATTATATGTGTAACTGTAAAGTTGATTTTATGAGGTTTATTGTTATCACAACTGTAGGATGCAGTGGCGGCTGGTGATATATTTTGGGGGGGGGGGGGGGCGCAGTTGGGCGACGCGGTTTAAATAGCACTCAACAATGAGAAGAAAAGAGGTTTTGAGTAGAATATTGTAAAAAACAAAGCTTTATTTCAAGAACACAGCGTGCTCAACACGGTCCAATAACAACTATCAACACACTGTAACTTTGGGCATGAGAGGTTCAGAGCAGCTTTAAGAAACATTGAGTTGGGTTTCAGAGGTTTACAAAATAAAAGAGTTTCACCCTCACATGAAAGAGGTTCAGAGCAGAATAGAGTCAGAAAGAGATCACATGTTACATTGGGTGACAGAGCAGACCCACTACTGGAAAGACAAGTAGCTCCTCTCTTTAACCCTTGTGTCGCCTTAGGATTAATTTGACCCCATTCAATGTTTAATGTCGGTGTTCTTTCGGCAGTCAACAAACAAACATAAAGTGCCTCACACTTAAACTTGGAAAACAATATTAATTCTAATAATTTTCTGGAGGTTTTAATTGCTGGCGTCAAATTGAACCCAAAGGGTAAAATATGTTCGTAAATATAAAGGTAACAGGAGGGTTAAACATTGAATCGGGTCAAAATGACCCTAAGGCGACAGGAGGGTTAAATATTTAATCGGGTCAAAATGACCCTAAGGCGACAGGAGGGTTAAAGTGGTCAAACTTCTCCATAACTCTCTGGTTAAAGTCAATCATGTCTGTAACCAGCCTGTTTCATTATTCTTGAGGGAATGTGTCTGTTTTTCAGAACTTCTTCGTTGTGTTTCGATGCCAGTTCGGTCTCCTTCTGCTGCTCTGCTCTGCAAACAGGGTTAGCTTCATGCTGTTAGCGAGTTAGCTTCATGCTGTTAGCTAGATAACTGCGGCAAGATTCATGCTTTACACTTGTCTGAAGCTCTTTAGATCCCTCCCCCCGTTGTAGTCCAGAGAGTTTCAGTCCCAGCACTTTGTAACAACAGACAGGGGAAACTAAACAGTGCATTACTCACTGAGCTCCAGATAACAGCTCCGTTAGCATAAAATATATATATATATATATACAATTCTCTGCATTTAACCCATCCTTAGTTATTAAGGAGCAGTGGGCTGCGGTGAAGCGCCCAGGAAGCAACTGGGGGTTCAGTGCCTGTCGATGTATATAAGATGGCGCGGCTGTGTCCAGACGCCGTCGAGGTAGCTCCGCGGAGATTGTGCGCTCTCTTAGTTTTTGTGTTTATTTTTAATGTTTTCTTTGCCACAAACACATCGGCACTAACAGCATACGACCGCAGCACACTTTTGGACATAAACTTTTGCGCAAAACAAGGGTTTTGTCCATTTTTCCATCGATCCAGCGTGGCGGCGAGATCGTCTGGCGAACCACAACAACAACAGTGGAGCCGCTACTACGGGGACGACGAAAACATCGAGGGAAACGGAGCGAATCGGAACAGACTGAGAGTTCAAGCCCACCGTCCACCTCTGCCCAGCATCCTTCTTGCTAACGCCCAGTCTCTGGAAAATAAGATGGATGATGTTAGGGCAGGATCAGATTCCAACGAGACATGAGGGACTGTAACATCTTTTGTCTGACGGAAACATGGCTGAACCCGCTGGTGCCGGATCGAGTCATATGCCCAACCGAGTCCTTCTCTGTTTTCCGTGCAGACAGAACGGAAGAGTCTGGTAAATCTAAGGGTGGAGGGGTTTGCTTCATGACTAACAACAAGTGGTGCAACCCCAAGAACATTAAGACTCTCGTTCCTGCTCGAACCTGGAACATCTGACGATCTCATGCCGTCCATTCTACCTTCCCGGGAGTTCAGCTCGGTCATCACCACAGCCGTCTACATTCCACCACAAGCGGACACCGACGTAGCACTATCGGACCTACATGATGTGTTATGTCGGCATCAGAACAAGTATCCCGACGGCTGTGGTGGTGGCTGGGGACTTTAACAGGCAAACCTAAAAAAGTCATGCCGAACTTTCACCAGCACATTACGTGTGCTACCAGAGGAAAGAACGTTGGACCACTGCTATACGCCATTCAAGAGAGGCTACAAGGCTGTCTCTCTCTCCGTTCGGCAAATCAGACCATGCCGCCATTTTTCTGCTTCCGAGTACCGGCAAAAGATCGCGGGAAGCGGTAGTGACGAGGAACGTGAAGCGGTGGTCTGACCAATCAGAGGCTGAGCTACAGGACGCTCTGCGTGTCGTCGACTGGGACATGATCCAATCCAGTTCCAGTGACGCCAGCGAGTTTATGGAAGTAGCAATGAGCCTCATAGCAACGCCATGACACCATCGTCCCCACGGTAAAGTTAGGGTCTTTCCTAACCAAAAGCCGTGGGTTGATAGATCCATCCGTGAAGCTGTGAGCGCCCGTGCTGCCTATAACTCCGGTCTTGTATCCGGCAACATGGACGAGTACAAGGCAGCGGTCTATGGACTGAGGAGGGCGGTGAAGGAGGCCAAGAGGAGGTACCGAGACAGAGTGGAATCACAGATGGAGCAGCGCGACACCAGGCGCCTATGGCAGGGCTCGGACTATCACAGACTACCAGAGCAGACCCGCGCAATGGTGAGTGCCGACGCATCCCTAGCGGACGACCTGAACTCATTTTATGCGGTTTGAGGCTAGCAACAACAGCGCTAGCTCGCCGCTAACAACAACACCGTTAAGCGTAGAGGTGAGTTCTACCGCTGGGGATGAACACACACTCTCTGTGACCGAGCACAGTGTGAGGAGGGCTCTGTTGAGGGTGAACACCAGGAAAGCTGCAGGTCCAGATGGCATATCTGGGCGAGTACTGAAGACCTGTGCTAACCAGCTAGCTCCAGTGTTCACCACAATATTCAACCTCTCCCTGGCTTAGTCCGTGGTCCCCGCCTGCTTCAAGAGATCCACTATTGTCCCTGTGCCCAAGAATGCTTCTCCAGCATGTATGAATGACTACCGACCGGTGGCCCTCACCTCGGTGGTCATGAAATGCTGAGAGGCTGATAAAGGACTACATCTGCGCCTTCCTCCCTTCCTCCATGGACCCGCTGCAGTTTGCTTATCGCCCAAACAGATCCACGGATGATGCTGTCTCCCAGGTACTGCACACCACACTCTCTCATCTGGACAGCCAGAGGGGGCTATGTGAGACTGCTGTTCATTGATTATAGTTCAGCTTTCAACACCATAGTCCCCTCAGACTGGCGGCAAGCTGATTGAGCTGGGACTGAACACCCCTGTGTGCTTGGATCCTGGACTTCCTGACCGCCAGGCCACAGGTGGTCAGGGTGGGCAGACACACCTCCAAATCCTCACCCTGAACACAGGATCCCCCAGGGTTGCGTCCTCAGCCCCTACTGTACTCCCTGTACACACATGACTGTGTGGCCAGGTTCAGCTCCAACACCATCATCAAGTTTGCGGATGACACAGTGGTGGTGGGCCTGATCTCCGACAACGGGAGAAGGCCTACCTGGAGGAAGTTGCTGATCTGTCACTCTGGTGCCAGGACAACAGCCTCATCATGAATGTCACCAAAACTAAGGAGCTGATTGTGGACTTTGGAGGGGACAACAACAGAGGACGTACTCACCACTGGGGATTAACAGGACTACTGTGGAGAGGGTGAGCGGTATAAATACCTGGGAGTCCACATCACCGAGGATCTGACATGGTCAACGAACACAGACACTCTGGTGAGAAAGGCAAGGCAGCGCCTCTACCACCTCAGGCAGCTGAGGAAATTTAAAGTTTCCCAGAGGATCCTTCAGTCCTTCTACTCTGGAGCTGTAGCGCGCGTCCTGACAGGAAGCATCACAGCCTGGTTTGGCAACTGCTCCGCTCAGGACAGGAAGGCTCTGCAGAGAGTAGTGCGTTCGGCTGAACGCACTATTGGAACTCCCCCACCCTGCAGGACTTGTACACCAGGAGGTGCAGAACCAGAGCCGGCAGGATCATGAAGGATCCTCACCACCCCAACAACAGACTGTTTCAGCTGCTGCGGTCAGGCAGGCGCCTCCGTAGTCACGCTGCAAGAACAGAGAGACTGAGACGGAGTTTCTTTCCTCAGGCCATCAGGAGTGTGAACTCCGACCTCACCAGGACCCCCACATAGACCCACACAACTGCCCCTCTTAGGCACACACACACACACACACACACACTTACTGTAAATATTGTGTTGTTTTTATTGTAAATAGTGTGTACTTGTTGCCCTTGCACATTCCTGCTGAGCATTGCCACTTTCATTTCACTGCACACCCTGTGTGTGTATGTGACAAATAAAACATCTTGAATCTTGAATCAAGGACACTTCAACTTGCAACTAATGGGGAGAGCGGGGGATCGTTGCAGGACCTCTTACCCCACTGAGCTACAGCCGCCCCAAGTACAACCTCAGAATCAGAATCAGAAACAGGTTTATTGCCAAAGAATGTTTTCACAAACAAACGAGGAATTTTTTTTGGTGGAAGGTGCAACATTTGGACATGACAAACAAACAACAATCAACGCGACGGAAAGACAACAAATAATGTGAGAGTGTTTGGGTGTGTGCTTCAAGTGGTGTGTTTTAGTTAAAGTGCATGTTAAAGTGACGTGTGTGGAGGAGGGAAGAAGAAGGAGGAGGAGGAGGAGTGGGAGGAAGAGGGAGGAGGAGGAAGAGGAAGGAGCGGGAAGAAGGAAGAGAGGAAGGTGGAAGAAGAGGTGGTAGTCCTGGGGTGACAGTCAGTCAGTCCCGGGTCCATTCATGAGCCCGACCGCGACGGAAAAAGCTTTTGTTGTGGCGGGTGGACTTAGTCATGATGGACGCAGCCTCCTCCCGAGGAGGGACTCGAACAGGAGTGTCCAGGGTGGGAGGGTCGGCGACAATCTTTCTGGCCCGCTTCAGTGACCTGGAAGTGAACAGGACCTGGAGGAAGGCAGATTGCAGCCGATAACCCTCTCGGCCGAGCGGATGATGCTCTGCAGCCTGCGCTTGTCTTTGGCTGTGGCTGCAGGGTGCCAGACGGTGATGGAGGAGCAGATGATGGACTCAACGATGGCCGTGTAGAACTGTACCATCATCTTCCCTGGCAGGTTGAATTTCCTCAGCTGCCTCAGGAAGAACATCCTCTGCTGGGCCTTCTTGGAGATGGAGCCGATGTTCAGCTCCCACTTGAGGTCCTGGGAGATGATGGAGCCCAGGAAGCGGTAGGACTCCACAGCGTCGACGGGGGAGTCACACAGGATGAGAGGGGCGGGTGGGGCTGCATTCCTCCTGAAATCCACAACCATCTCCACTGTCTTCAGAGCGTTGAGCTCCAGGTTGTTCTGGCTGCACCAGGTCACCAGGTGGTCAGTCTCCCACCTGTAGGCGGTCTCGTCCCCACCAGAGATGAGTCCAATGAGGGTGGTGTCATCCGCGAACTTTAGGAGCTTGACGGACTGGTGACTGGAGGTGCAGCTGTTGGTGTACAGGAGAACAGCAGAGGGAGAGAACACAGCCTTGGGGGAACCCGTGCTGGTGGTCCGGGAGCCTGAGACGTGTTTCCCAGCCTCACGTGCTGCTTCCTGTCGGTCAGGAAGTCTGTGATCCACCTGCAGGTGGAGTCGGGCACGTGCAGCTGGGAGAGCTTGTCCTGCAGCAGGACGGGATGATTGTATTGAAGGCAGAGCTGAAGTCCACAAACAGGATCCTGGCGTAGGTTCCTCGGGAGTCCAGATGCTGGAGGATGTAGTGAAGGGCCATGTTGACTGCATCGTCTGCAGACCTGTTGGCTCTGTAGGCGCACTGCAGGGTGTCCAGGAGTGGGTCGGTGATGGTCTTGAGGTGTGACAGGACCAAGCGTTCAAGGACTTCATGACCACAGAGGTCAGGGCGATGGGCCTGTAGTCATTGAGTCCTGTGATCTTGTGTTTCCTGGGTACGGGGATGATGGTGGAGGCCTTGAAGCAGGCTGGAACGTGGCATGTCTCCAGGGAGGTGTTGAAGATGTCGGTGAACACCGGAGACAGCTGGTCAGCACAGTGCTTCAGGGTGGAGGGGGAGACGGAGTCCGGGCCCGCTGCTGCGGGGTTCTGCTTTTAAACAGCCTGTTGACTGCTCTCTCCAGGATGACGAGGGGCGTCGCTGAGTTGATGGAGGTGTGAGCCCCTGATGGGCTGGGGGAGGGTGGGCTGATGGTCTGTGGCTTGTTGGTGGGGCTGTGGGGGATTGTCTCAGGACTGCTCCATTGTCTTTCAAAGCGGCAGTAGAACTCATTTAGCTCGTCTGCCAGAAGCACATTGTTCATGGAGTGGGGTGATTTGGGCTTGTAGTTGGTGATCTGCCTGAGCCCTCTCCAGACAGAAGCAGAGTCGTTTGCTGAGAGCTGCTGTTGCAGTTTCTCAGAGTACAGTCGTTTAGCATCTCTCACCGCCTTGCTAAACCTGTATTTGGACTCTGTGTACAGGTCCTTGTCCCCACTCCTGAATGCCTGGTCCTTCTGCAGTCTTAGCTTCCTGAGTTCCGCTGTGAACCAGGGTTTGTCGTTGTTATAACTCACCCTGGAGCTGGATGGAATACAGCTGTCCTCACAGAAGCTGATGTGGAAGTTACAGCCTCTGTGTACTCATCCAGGCTGTTGGTAGCAGTCCTGAAGACATCCCAGTCAGTACAGTCCAAGCACGCCCGTAGATCCTCCAGAGCCTCACTGGTCCACTTCTTGAACTTCCTCACCACAGGTTTGCAGAGCTTTAGTCTCTGCCTGTATGAGGGAATCAGATGAACCATGACGTGGTCAGAGTTTCCCAGTGCAGCTCGAGGACGGCGTGATAGGCCCTGCTGATTGTTGTGTAGCAGTGGTCCAGAATGCTCTTCTCTCTGGTAGGGCATTTAATTAACTGTCTATATTTAGGAGTTCGTGGCTGAGGTTTCCTTTGTTAAAATCCCGAGTACAATAACTAAAGAGTCCGGGAAGGTCCGCCCACACACCGTATCTGTTCGCGAGGGTCTGTTGTGCCTCGTTCACGTTCCCCTGCGGCATGTAAACTCCGCCAGGATGAATGAAGCGAACTCACGTGGGGAGTAGAAGGGTTTGCAGTGAATGATAAAGATTCCAGGTCCGCGAACAGTGCTGTAGAATCACCGTTACGTCGTTGCACCAGCCGTTGTTGAGGTTAAAGCAGATTCCTCCACCCTTTTTTTCCGGAGAGCTCCGTGACCCGTCCGCCGAACAGCTGGAAGCCAGCGAGCTGGGCGCAGAGTCTGGTATCGAGCCACTAAGCCATGATTCCGTGAGCACAGAACGGAGGATGAGGAGAAGTCTCTGTCTCCCCACCAGCAGCTGGAGTTCGCCAGTTTGTTGCACAGTGAGCGGACGTTGGAGAAATATGCCCGCAGCGCTGTACGAGATCCCGTTTCCGTAGCCGCATAAGCGCCCTGAGCGTTCCCTCTCCGCCCGTCTCACCGCGGGGCGAAGGTGAGCACACCTTTACAAAATGTCCAGTAACTCCACAGAAGTTAAAAACGTTGGAAGTAAATCCGCTGGAGTTGTTCCCCTGATGTTCAAGAGCTCTTCTCTGGTGAAAGAGCTCTGGGAATCCCAGCAGAAAACAGTATTTAAAACGAAAACAACAAAAAACATCGCGCACCAACACACCGAGGCGACCGTCCGCGGCGCCATCAGGATAAACCTGCTCCCGTAGCTCCGTGGAGCTCTCTGGCTGAGGGAACGATACGGTCTCTGATCTGCCGAATAGTCCAGTCACGTGAAATAATAAAACGATGTCATTGGCCAATGAGCGCACATTTTTGTGCCCCAAGATTCACATTTCATCCGCCAATGAGAAGCCGTCCTTGCCGAAACACTGTGAAATGTTTGCTCGCTGCCGCACACACACGTTTGGCCGGTGCCCCGAAAATGGGGAGGGGCTTCTCTCCGTGATAATGAGTGGCGATATATTATATTTGTTCACATTAACTTAAGTGGTTGTTGACAGGCTGACATCTCCCACACACATTTAGCACGTCAACACGGTATATTTACTATTTAAATGATTTGGCATAGAATGTTTTTGACAGGATGTGTTTTTTTTATTTTTTTTTCATCTACAAATTTTAAGAGGGGCGGCGCCCTAGCGCCCTCTATGGACGCACCGCCACTGGCGACGAGGTGAAGGTCTCTGCCTCATGATGAGCATAAAGACGGATTATATTTGTATTATGCGTAAAAGCTTTTGTTACCTTCGCATTGAAAATGCGGAAGGTTATGTTTTGATCGCCGTGTATTTATTTATTTGTATGCGTGTTCCTCGCATAACTAAAAAAGTTTTAAACCGAATCGCATTAAATTTGGTGGGATGATTGTTTATTATCTGGGGACCATTTGTTTTGATTTTGGGATTGATCGGGTCAAAGGTCAAAGTCATGGAAAGGTCAAAATCTTCTTAAATTGCATGAAATTTGGTGGGCTGATTGGTTATTATCCGGGGACCATTTGATTAGATGTTGGGATCGATCGGGTCAAAGGTCAAGGTCATGGAAAGGTCAAAATCTTATTTTTACCATAGCACGGCCCATTTTTATCCAATTGGCATGCAACTAATGCCAACATGTTCATAATTCAATGCCCAATCTTGTGATATACGAAGGTATGCGCTCTACCGAGTGCCCATTCTAGTTTATCTTCTGTCTTGAATCGTGTGTGTTGGCAAAGTGTTGTCTTTTCACCAAATCCCCTCACATTCCCAGGAATTGAAAAAAAGGTTGAATTAATAGCTGTTAATAGTGCTGTGGAACTGTCAAGTAGGCTGGATTATTCATTGTACAATGGGCATACAATAAATTATATGATTTCTACATTCTAGCATAAAGACCAGGTCACTGAAGCGTCGACCCAGAGACTATAGCAGAGCGCACGTCGACTGTACAATTCACAAGAAATTAAACTCAGCCTTTGCAGCTTTATTAAATGAATCATCACCTGGGAGTTTGTCAAACACAAGTCCAAACACATTCCACTTTTTCCCCCTGCAAACTTAGGTTTCAGTTGTCGGCAGTGTTGGAGGAGAAAATGTGTTAACAGTGTCTCTCCCATCATGTATGGGGGATAATCTAATCGTGGGTGGGGACCAACCGAAAAGGTCACTATCAAATGATTTGAGGGGAAACAGATGGACTCTGGAAATGTGTACGCCTCTGCGAGGTGTATAAAGAGAAGGAGAATCAGCCAAGAAGGCAGCATTAAGTCTGAGACTTCTCATTCGGAGGGTTCAGGTTTTGCTCCACTCAGCTGGGTGTTTCCATGACTTGATTGTGTGATTACTTGTTGTCTGATGACTTATTTGTCTAGTTGACTCACTTGTCCACTTGTTTGTACCTGGCTCACATTCTGATCATTTGTGAACTTGTTACTATATTATAAAGTGTGATAAGACCACCATGCTTAAAATACTTTTGATTTCTCACAAGGCATCGGAAACATTTATTCCACCACAGGCAGCAATAAATAGGCTGCAGGTCTCGTCTTGAGGAGGAGGACGTGAAGACATGGATCCAACACAGGTGAGTCTCCTGCTGCCGAGTGCTGAGGAGTGTAGATTTAAAGCTGCTTCAGTTTAGATTAGATTAGATTCAACTCTATTGTCATTACACATGTACAAGTACAGAGCAACGAAATGTAGTTTGGCATCCTATAGTATCATAATAAATACAGGATATACAGGTTATAGTAAATAAAGCGCTATACAGGGCGGCTTAAGGCCTGACCGGTACTATTGGTAATACGTTTAGAGAAAACAGTAGACGGATGAAATTAACATTTAAATAATGCGGAGATATAAACTAGGGCTGTGAAACGATTACAATTTTTAATCGGATTAATCACAGGTTTCTGTGGATTAATCATGATTAATCACATATTTCCGATATTCTCGGTATATTTTGTGAGAACATAGAGATTTATGACAAAAGACGGATATATACATTTATACATTCTTCTATACAATGGTGCTGCAACTCAGCAGTTATTTAGCAGTTTTCTTCCATATGGAACATGAATACATCTTCATCCTAAACAGAATGTTTAACCCTCCTGTTACCTTTCGGGTCAATTTGACCCCATTCAATGTTTAATGTCGGTGTTCTTTGGGGTCAATTTGACCCCAGGCTGTTTTTCACTGTGTCAAACATATAAGAAATATCAACTTTTTTATTTATTTAAAGGGCTATTTAGGTAGTCAACAAACAAACATAAAGTACCTCACACTTAAACTTGGGAAGCAATATTAATTCTAATAATTTTCTGGAGGTTTTATTTGCTGGGGTCAAATTGACCCCGAGGGTAAAATATGTTAGTAAATGTAAAGGTAACAGGAGGTTAAACAGAACATTTTTCTTGTTTGTCAACCATTAACTCCACCATGATACAATCTAAAGGCCTCTAGTCTTCCTAGCAGCTGCTGAGGCAAACTGACTGTGTGGGTTTTCTTCATGAACTGGGCCGTGATGAAAGGGGGGCGGGACACCGCTGCAAAGCTGAAACCTCACCGACACGGACAGGTGGTCAGATTGACAAGTGACTTTTTTTGCTCGGTCCGATGCGCGACGGCTCTGTGGCGCGAGGGAGATCGATAAGTGTTAACGCAACGCCAAGAGACAGAAATGACATGCTGCTGTGGAGATACGATCAACAACAGACGTTTAGTTTAATAAAAGAACAAAGACGTGCTCTAGAGAACATGTGGGGCGGGCCAATCTTTTAATGTCATGCGATCTACCAACACTACGCCGCGATCGACTGGCAGGTCGCGATCGACGTGTTGAGACCCTGATCTACAGGAAGTAAAAGTCGGAACAAGATTTCCGGAGGTGAACCTGCGGAAGGATCATTACCGATGAACAGACCGTCTGCATGAGAGCGGACAGAGTTCAGATTGAAGTGGTGGATTGGAAGCTCATTTTGCAAGTGACTTTTTTTTCGTCCCGATGTGCGCACACACGCCGGCATCCGAGCCCTGCGGTGCGCGAGACGGAGCTCTGAGTCATGTTAACGCGACACTAGAGACAGAATGACACGCTGCTGGAGAGACGACCAACAACAGATGGATTGGAAGCTCATTCTGCGCATGCGTTAAATGCGTAAAAAAAAAAAAAAAATTAAACCTGTAATTGAATTAACTGAGTTAACGCGTTATTTTTCACAGCACTAATATAAACATAAACTATCTTTGGTTGCTAAACTAGTGAAAATATTCAGTGCATATTGAGTTGAGAGAGCAACAAATGGCATAAAGTGTCTGCAGTGCGGATGCAGGGGTGTAGTGAGGACCAGAGGGGGGTAACAGCTGTTACTCAGACGGCTTCAGTTCCAACTCAAACAAGATTGTATTCTTACTGGCAGCATTTACAAAAGACATACTAGTTCATAAATGTTATGTAAGTATTCTTGTATCATAATTAGTGCTGTGAAAAATAACGCGTTAACTCAGTTAATCCAATTACAGGTTTAACTAGTTTTTTTTTAATAACTGATAGGTTTTTTCCTCTCTATATCATGTAAAATATTCACGGTCAAGGAGGTGAGAAATGAATCACAGACAACGTAGTATCTTTGTAAGCTTTGGCCAAAGGGGAAGCTCAGACGCACGTGCTACGAGCACGACCTCCAAGACATTCCATGAGCACCCCTTTGGTCCAGCCTTTTATTGAAAGCTTAATCACACACACACAACAACAAAGGAGAAGTGGAACTGAGGACTAGTTGACATATTCCTTCCGTCTGGTTCATTATCACTTCCTTATCAGACTCCCCAAACACATAACACAACCTTCGGGTGGGAACGCGGAGTTCGGGAAGCTCCTCTGATTGTTGAGTTTAAGATACGGTAAGCAATAACATAACATACATTTATATCTCTGTTAATAACGCATTTAACGCATGCGCAGAATGAGCTTCCAATCCGTCTGTCGTTGGTCGTCGGGACGAAAAAAAAGTCACTTGCAAAATGAGCTTCCAATCCACCACTTCAATCTGAACTCTGTCTGCTCTCATGCAGACGGTCTGTTCATCGGTAATGATCCTTCCGCAGGTTCACCTCCGGAAACCTTGTTACGACTTTTACTTCCTGTAGATCAGGGTCTCAACACGCCGATCGCGACCTGCTAGTCGATCGCGGCGTAGTGTTGGTAGATCGCATGACATTAAAGAGATTGGCCCGCCCCCTGACATGTTCTCTAGAGCACGTCTTTGTTCTTTTATTAAACTAAACGTCTGTTGTTGATCGTATCTCCACAGCAGCATGTCATTTCTGTCGATCTCCGTCTGGCGCGCCACAGAGCTCCGTGCGCGCGCATCGGGACCGAGCAAAAAAAAAGTCACTTGTCAATCTGTCCACCTGTCCGGGCCGGTGAGGTTTCAGCTTTGCAGCGGTGTCCCCGCCGTCCCTTTCATCACGGCCCAGTTCATGAAGAAAACCCACACAGTCAGTTTGCCTCAGCAGCTGCTAGAGGAAGACTAGAGGCCTTTAGATTGTATCATGGTGGAGTTAATGGTTGACAAACAAGAGACAAATGTTCTGTTTAACCCTCCTGTTACCTTTACATTTACTAACATATTTTACCCTCGGGTCAATTTGACCCCAGCAATTAAAACCTCCAGAAAATTATTAGAATTAATATTGCTTCCCAAGTTTAAGTGTGAGGTACTTTATGTTTGTTTGTTGACTACCTAAATAGCCCTTTAAATATATAAAAAAGTTGATATTTCTTATATGTTTGACACAGTGAAAAACAGCCTGGGGTCAAATTGACCCCAAAGAACACCGACATTAAACATTGAATGGGGTCAAATTGACCCGAAAGGTAACAGGAGGGTTAAACATTCTGTTTAGGATGAAGATGTATTAATGTTCCATATGGAAGAAACTGCTAAATAACTGCTGAGTTGCAGCACCATTGTATAGAAGAATGTATAAATGTATATATCCGTCTTTTGTCATAAATCTCTATGTTCTCACAAAATACACCGAGAATATCGGTAATATGTGATTAATCATGATTAATCCACAAAAACCTGTGATTAACCCGATTAAAAATGTTAATCGTTTCACAGCCCTAATCATAATGCATCTTTGAGTCTGCTGCCGTGGAGATGGTAGTTTCCGTTGTCGTCAAATAAGAACTAAAATTAGAAAACTTTTGAAGACCGAGAACAAACAGGGTGAGGTGACAACGAGTGAAATATTTAAGGATTTTAAAAAGTTGCTTGTCGCGTGTAACTTGTTGGAAGTGAAACAGCCCGGTGTTACCTGGTCGTATCTGTCAATGTACCGTGTGTCCACAACATGTCACACCGGTTCCTGGTCAACAAGGCGTTCCTTTGCCCTGACAGCTCCATGAATCATTCTCTGCTACATGATTTGATCTAGTATAATGTCCGGCCGATAGAACAAATATTTTGGAGGCTTTTCTTTCTTTTCTTTTTCCTCTAAAATCTAAAATCTTTTTCTTTGTTAATTAATCTGCTTCTTCGCACGTTATTGCTCCTAACCGTCAAACCATTGACCATTTACATTTACTACAAGCCAGATGCATTATTTTATACGCATTTATATAAATGGTTGTTTCTCTTATCCTTTTAGTTTGAACACGGCGCAAAGCCCGGCGACCTCATCGAGATCTTCCGTGGATCATTTGAGCACTGGGCTGTCTACATTGGCGGGAATGAAGTTGTTCATTTCACGGGTGAGTGAAGTGCTGCTTTGACGACGGCGGTTTTGGACGAATATCGATAACCGTCGACAACCGTCGATAACCGTGCCTTGATTGCGTTTTCTTCAGAGCGGACATTATCGTCCGATCAAACACACGTGTGTTAAACAACGGTAAAGCCTCTTTGCTCTAACTTCCGTCCTGTTGGTCTCATCAGGCGGTGACTCGGGCTCTCTTGGGAACACGTTGCTGGCCCTGACCGCCAGCGTCGCCCAGGTGATGCGTGACAAGATCTGGGAGGTGATTCACGGCGACCGTTTCCAAATCAACAACCTGCTCGACGACAAGTACGAGCCTCGAGAGCGCCACGTCATCGTGAGGGAGGCCTGCAGGATGGTGGGCTCGGTGCTGAAGTACAGCGTCGTCTCTCTGAACTGTGAGCACTTTGCCACCAAGCTACGCTACGGCCGGCCGGAGTCTCGACAGGTGGGTGGTGTATACGATTACTCTGCCTACGTGACGCATTATTCAATTCAATTCAATTCAGTTTATTTGTAGAGCCCATTTTCATAAATTACTAATTTGTCTCGGAGTGCTTTACAATCTGTACATATTGACATCCCTGACCTTTGACCTTTGACCTCACATCGGATCAGGAACAACTCCCAAACAACTCTTCAAGTGCTACACAGCCTGGTGTGTGTGTGTGTGTGTGTGTGTGCACCTGGACACTCGACCCGTTTATCCTCGAAGTGTCTCGTTCATTGTGACAATACGCACATCTAGAACGGTCTATTTCTGTTGATTAAAACACATGCGTTGCTGAATGAAATGTGATTGCTCGTGTTTCAAACAGCGGTGAATGATTAATAAGTTGATCTGCAAAGGAAAAAAAACACTTGTTTAATCAACCCACTTAGTGCATCTGTCACATTCACTGTGTTTTAGCTCAACATAATTACACAGAAAGCCTTGAGAGACATTATTATGATGCGGGCTGGTGGTAAATCTCCTTCCTGTTGGGTTTTGTTTCGCTGCTATACGTTTTAATATCCATCCTTATCTCTCACTTTGTTCATGGAGAACATGCACAACCTAAATACTGTATGAAGTTGATCTAAGGGCCTGTATCATAGGGACAGTTCCCACCAAATTCAATCAGAATATTTGAGGTCAGATGACAATTGAGACGAAGCAAAGTGGTTCAAATAATTTGCCTCAGGTTTAACTCTCAAGCCAGAACTAGTATCTGCAAATTCATTCAATCCTTCCAGTGATGACGTAACAGATTCAGCTCAGAGTATCAGCTGCTTTTTACGACAAATAAAATGATGATTTTCTTCATATGATCCTAACTTTGAGGAATGCTGTGCGACAAACTCACAGGCACTGCGATTGCAGGCACTGCGATTGCAGGCACTGCGATTGCAGGCACTGCGATTGCAGGCACTGCGATTGCAGGCTCTGCGATTGCAGGCGCTGCGATTGCAGGCACTGCGATTGCAGGCTCTGCGATTGCAGGCGCTACGATTGCAGGCTTCGGCAAAGCTTTGGGTGCCACCAGCTCCCTCAAAAATAACGACGAAGAAGAAGAAGAAGACGCCAGAGAATAGAAGCATGAAAAACATCAGAAACGTCAAAGACATCATAACTGGCAGTAGAGATGCAGGAAGGATCAATTCACCATTGATTTTGATTTATGTAAATGTATGTTGCACAAAAAAAAGGTTTTCTTTATCGATGTTGTTCTGTCAACACCCATAAAACACTCAACTGTGGTAAAGATGGAGCAAGTTGTTGTGTAAGAAAGTGAATCTCCAGGTGCATCGCTGTCATGATGTCATGTTTGATATTGAAGCTGTCATGACTCGTTGTTTCTGTCTCGTTTTGTGTCTTATTTTGAAGTCCTTGTGTCACACCTGTCTCCATGTGATGGTCTGCCCTGGTCCTGATTGGTTCCTTCTGTGTGATTCAATTCAATTCAGTTTATTTGTATAGCCCAATTTCACAAATTACAAATTTGTCTCGGAGTGCTTTACAATCTGTACACATAGACATCCCTGCCCCAAAACCTCACATCGGACCAGGAAAAACTCCCAAATAACCCTTCAGGGGGAAAAAAAGTGAAGAACCCTTCAGGAGAACAACAGAGGAGGGTCTCTCTCCAGGATGGACAGGTGCAATAGATGTCATGTGACCAGAAGGACAGATTAGAGTTAAAATACATTCAATGAATGTGACAGAGTGTAAGAATAGTTCATAGTAGGCATATTCCACGATGGAGACCTCCACGATCCATCAGGCAGATAGAGGTAGAGAGGAGGAGTGGGCGGAGTCTCAACAGGACAGTGGCGTAGTCGGTAGCAGGAGTTCCACGACCCAGACCTCGATTATCCATCACGCAGATATGATCTATGTCGTCTCATGGGGTCCGATGACCCCATGAGACGTGAAGTCAAAAGGACTCCGAGGAGAAAGCAGAGTTAGTAACGTGTGATTGAGAGATGAACATTCATCCCTAAGGAGAGAAAAGAGGAGATAGTTGCTCAGTGCATCCTAAAACGTCCCCCGGCAGCTATAAGCCTATAGCAGCATATCAAGGGGCTGGACCAGGTGAACCTGATTCAGCCCTAACTATAAGCTCTGTCAAAGAGGAAGGTCTTAAGTCTACTCTTAAACGAGGTGACTGTGTCTGCCTCCCGGACTGAAGGTGGAAGCTGGTTCTATAGAAGAGGAGCTTGATAACTAAAGGCTCTGGCTCCCATTCTACTTTTTAAGACTCTAGGAACTACAAGTAGTCCCGCATTTAGTGAGCGTAGCTCTCTAGTGGGGCAATATGGTACTACAAGCTCCTTGAGATATGATGGTGCATCACCAATCAAGGCTTTGTAGGTTAAGAGAAGAATTTTAAGTGATTCTTGATTTTACGGGTAGCCAGTGCAGAGCAGCTAGTGCAGGAGTGATGTGATCTCTTTTCTTAGTTTTAGTGAGAACACGAGCTGCAGCATTCTGGATCAACTGGAGGGACCTAAGAGATTTATTAGAGCAGCCTGATAATAAGGAGTTGCAGTAATCCAGTCTCGAAGTAACGAACACGTGAACCAATTTTTCTGCATCTTTTTGAGACAAGATGTGCCTGATTTTTGAAATATTACGTAGATGAAAGAATGCAGTCCTTGAGATTTGCTTTACGTGGGAGTTAAATGACAAGTCCCGATCAAAGATAACGCCAAGATTCTTTACAGTGGTGTTGGATGCCAGGGCAATGCCGTCTATAGAATCCACATCACCAGATAATTGATCTCTGAGGTGCTCAGGGCTGATTAAAATTACTTCGGTTTTGTCTGAGTTTAACATCAAGAAGTTGCAGGTCATCCATGTTTTTATGTCTTTAAGACATGCTTGAATTTTACCGAGTTAGTTGCTCTCCTCTGGTTTTATCAATAGATATAGTTGAGTATTATTAGGTTGTAGTGGATTTTATGTACACTTGCACATGTAAATAAGGAAGTCTTATGTTTTAAATAATGCATATAGAAAGATAATTTACATTGTGGATATTAGGGAGGAATATTCCGATTAATGTACTAAGAAGTGTGGCAGAGGGTAGCCTCACTCTGGGCGTCAGCACACCTAATTTGGGAGAGCCAATCACGGTGCGCGGGGCCCGGTAAAAGGGACGGAAGTGTTTGGTTCCCCCATGACATCAAGCACGGCTTCCGCCACGTTTGCGGACGCATTGGGCTCCCCTCCTCCTGTACGGAGGTTCATCTCTGGTGCGCGCTGGTGAGTTCAGTTCCACTCCAGCTGTTATGATCTCACTGACATGTCCCTAACTCGTTCCGGTTTTAATATAGCCGTCAGCTTGCCTCCTCCCACCCTCCAAGTGGAATGCTTGGAATGCCCGACTGATCGGAGACTGTTGGCCGGGTCAGCGGAACGCTGCCACTCCACATGGGCCACTGCTGTTTTGCCTAGGGTTGTTTTAACCATTGCCGTGGCACTGTTGAGCGTCCACAAACGCTATTTATCCCAACGCATCGCGTCGGCTGTGGCTGCGTCGCGGCACGACGGAGCACAGGGCCGAGCCAACACTGCCTCTGCGGCGCGTGTGACGCCAGTTAGCTCCCTTCGAGTCGGAGCCGTTTACTGTGATTTATTACGTTGTCTTGTGTTTATCTGTTGTTTTTGGTTTATCATTTGTCTCCTGCTTATTATTTGTCTTTTGTTTGATTTTGCCACGTGTGGTTTCCACTTCATGGGGAACCCGGTTTTGTTATTGAGTTAGTCTTTTGTGTTTGTAGGTGCTCGCAGACCAAGGTGGCGGGAGTGGCGCTTCCGGGATTTGGGGTCTCCCTTTGTGTGTTGTGTTTTTAAGTTATCTCCAGTGCCGACCCTCACGTGTGTTTGTGTGAGTGTGTTGAGGGCGTGCACGAGTGATTGGGGTGCTTACTTTGCTTTTGGGACCCCACCAGCGCCGGTCTACCTCACCCGCCACCGGTCAGTCCTCGCCCTACACCTTTATTTTCAGTAACGGCTCTTTTTATTCTTATCTTGCATTTTATACCTTGTGTGATTGAATAAATATTGTAAATGGATTGGAACCTCATCTCTCGCTACTTGTCTGTATAAGGAACCAGCGTGTCCTCCCAGTCTGAGGACTGGGTTCACTACTACAGTCACCCCAGAAGCATAGACAAGTATGATCACTGTATTATATGTGTAACTGTAATGTTGATTTTATGAGGTTTATTGTTATCACAACTGTAGGATGCAGTGGCGGCTGGTGAATTTTTTGGGGGGGGGGGGCGCAGTTGGGCGACGCGGTTTAAATAGCACTCAACAATGAGAAGAAAAGAGGTTTTGAGTAGAATATTGTAAAAAACAAAGCTTTATTTCAAGAACACAGCGTGCTCAACACTGTCCAATAACAACTATCAACACACTGTAACTTTGGGCATGAGAGGTTCAGAGCAGCTTTAAGAAACATTGGGTTGGGTTTCAGAGGTTTACAAAATAAAAGAGTTTCACCCTCACATGAAAGAGGTTCAGAGCAGAATAGAGTCAGAAAGAGATCACATGTTACATTGGGTGTTTGACAGAGCAGACCCACTGCTGTAAATACAAGAAGGCTCCTCTCTTTAAAGTGGTCAAACTTCTCCATAACTCTCTGGTTAAAGTCAATCATGTCTGTAACCAGCCTGTTTCATTATTCTCGAGGGAATGTGTCTGTTTTTCAGAACTTCTTCGTTGTGTTTTCGATGCCGGTTCGGTCTCCTTCTGCTGACTGTAAACATGGTTAGCTTCAGGCTGTTAGCGAGTTAGCTCCATGCTCTGAGCTAGATAACTGCGGCAAGATTCGTGCTTTACACTTGTCTGAAGCTCTTTAGATCCCTCACCCCGTTGTAGTCCAGAGAGTTTCAGTCCCAGGACTTTGGAACAACAGACAGGGGAAACTAAACAGCGCATTACTCACTGAGCCTCCAACTAATAGCTCCGTTAGCAACCTGCTCTGTAGCTAACGATACGGTCTCTGATCTGCCGAATAGTCCAATCACGTGAAATAATAAAACGATGTCATTGGCCAATGAGCGCACATTTTTGTGCCCCAAGATTCACGTTTCATCCGCCAATGAGAAGCCGTCCTTGCCGAAACACTGAAATGTTTGCTCGCTGCCGCACACACACGTTGGGCCGGTGCCCCGAAAATGGGGAGGGGCTTCTCTCCGTGATAATGAGTGACGATATATTATATTTGTTCACATTAACTTAAGTGGTTGTTGACAGGCTGACGGTCTCCCACACACATTTAGCGCGTCAACACGGTATATTTACTATTTAAATGATTTGGCATATAATGTTTTTTGACAGGATGTATTTTTTTTCTTTTCTTCTTTTTTCATCTCAAAATGTTAAGAGGCGGCCCTAGCGCCTATGGACGATCGCCACTGGCGACGGGGTGAAGGTCTCTGCCTCATGAAGAGCATAAAGACGGATTATATTTGTATTATGCGTAAAAGCTGTTGTTACCTTCGCATTGAAAATGCGGAAGGTTATGTTTTGATCGCTGTGTATTTATTTATTTATTTATTTGTATGCGTGTTCCTCGCATAACTAAAAAAGTTTTAAACCGAATCGCATGAAATTTGGTGGGATGATTGTTTATTATCCGGGGACCATTTGTTTAGATTTTGGGATCAATCGGGTCAAAGGTCAAGGTCAAGGAAAGGTCAAAATCTTCTTTTTACCATAGCACGGTCCATTTCTATTCAATTGGTATGCAACTAATGCCAAAATGTTCATAATCCAATGCCCAATCTTGTGATATGCGAAGGTATGCGCTCTACCGAGTGCCCGTTCTAGTTTATCTTCTGTCTTGAATCGTGTGTGTTGGCAAAGTGTTGTCTTTTCACCAAATCTCTTCACATTCCCTGGAATTGAACAAAAAGGTTGAATTAATAGCTGTTAATAGTGCTGTGGAACTGTCAAGTAGGCTGGATTATTCATTGTAAAATGGGCATAAAATAAATTATACCATTTCTACATTCTAGCATAAAGACCAGGGCTGTGTCTACTACCGCGCACTTGAGCACTTCGAGCACTGACTTTCAGTGTTCGAAGTGCGCCACTGAAAAAACCAGCAGAATTCAGTGCACTGAAAGTACCCGGATGGTGCACTGCAAACGGGCAAAAAATGTAGTGTAAAACGATGGACACTACTCGCCCTAAGCGGCCGCCATCTTGGCGACGTAGCGGAAGAGGAAGAGCCCTTTCGCCAGCTTTTCATTTTATTTCTAAAACAATGGCGGACAGCACAAGCGGTAGACCACGAAGCTACAGACCGTAAATGTAAGTATCAGCGGTAATTACTAGGGCTGGGCACGTTAACGCGTTAATCGTGCGTTAACGCATCAATTAATTAACGCCGACAACTATTTTATCGCGCATTAACGCATTTTTCTTTTTTTTTCTTTTTTCTAGACAAAAGACAATACATAGAAATAACACCTAGAGGACAATAAACAATGCAGACGACAAAACAATGGACATAACATCATAAAGTCAGAGTATTTGTGGGGGGGAAAACAACAACAACAAAACAAACAAACAAACATAATAATAATTAGAAGGAGAAGAAGAAAGATTTATTATTGTAAAAGTGTGTTGCTCACAGGCTTTTATTTTGTAAAAGTCTGCTACTGCTTGCTGCGGAGCCGGAAAAGAAAGTAATTTGCGGTTTAACAAACATGAAGAATCTCAACAAATGACGGCAGGTATGAGACGCCCTCAAGACACACATCACACGGAGAATACACGAGTTGTATGAAAAGGAGAGGACTGCAAAGCGACAGCTTCACAACGTGCTGTTGCTCTCACTGGGGACGACTGGACATCGGGTGACCAGACGTCCTCTTTTCCCCGGACATGTCCTGCTTTTGAGACCTAAAAAATGCGTCCGGCAGGGATTCCAAAAACGTCCGGGATTTTGCTTTGTCAGATATTTGTGTTTCTCTGGGTTTTCATAAACTCGTATTTACCCCTTACAAGTTTTGGAAATGGTATCTCCCTTCTTACGTGAGCTCTGACGGTATAGAGGACAGTCATTGGTCGACCGATCTCAGGGTTGCCAGATACACGATAATTATCCTCCAAATACAACCATTTTGAGCCTTTGGTACGATACTTCACCATCTCCAATCTGGCAACACGGAGCACCTTGCCGCCTCCACTAGTTCATTGTTGTTTGTGCGGCATATGCTGTACACTACAACCAGCGTCGCCGCTCCCATAATGCACTACGCGCTGTGCGTAGGGCACCAAGTCCTGAGGGGGCTCCACAAAATAGGCAACTAAAAAATCCTCATAGTTATAATAATTATAATGCCGATATTATTTCAGTCTAGAAATATTAGGCACCTTTTAGGCATGTATATCACAAAACAGGCAGAACAAGAGAGATGTTGAATCTCAGCACCCTGAGACGAAGTGTCCTCTTTTTCACAAACTCAAATCTGGTCACCCTACTGGACATCACTCTGTAACCACAATGACCTCGGAGTGACTGTGCATTATATTGATGAGAAGTGGGCGCTGCATTCACACGCCCTGACTGATGAAAACAGAGGAGACACATGATGCTGAAACGTGCGCGGGACACTTTACTGAAGTTGCACAGCAGTGGAATGTGTCAAATAAAGTCACCACACTGAGCACAGATCGTGCACCAAATATGATCGCTGCTGCGAGACGACTGCCTTTGATCATGTCCCCTGCTTGGCGCTCAGTCTCCAGCGTTCTGCCACAGTGTCTCTGTATAACAGTGCGTTGGACAATGTCCTGACAGATTTTATGACACTTTAGTTCATATGGCAGAACATTTAAAATAAGTGTCAAGTTCTAGGAATTGACAAACTGCACTGAAAGTGTTTTCTGGTGTCTCTAACAGGGACAACACATGTTATGGCACTTTCATTCATATGGCAGAACATTTCAAATAGAAGTGCGCTATACACTACTTTTGAATTAATTATTGGATTTTGCATATACAAATCGCGATTAATCAGAGCATTCATGCGATTAATCGCGATTAACATTTTTAATCGTTGCCCAGCCCTAGTAATTACACATTGTACTGGTATTACAATGTACTACTAACATGCCATTCTCAGATTAGTGAGCATACCTAGGTAGCATTAGATGCCATTGGATCTGCATGGCAGTTATGATAAGCTAGCTGGGTAATCCACCACCCGGTCCTCTTGCCAGTCCGACGCAGGTGCACTTTTATCGGACACTTTTCGCTTGACGAGCGGGGCAGGTCGGCTCCAGGCGCTTGCTCCAGCGGCAAGTCCGACGACAGATAGCTATGTCAGTCATCGGACAGTGTTAAACAACGGCTGTTCTGTTAAACAATCGAAATAGCAATTTTAATAATGGATTAACAATGGATATGCTCAGTTTAATAACGTGATAACATGACACCATGACGCTTGCCCACACGCCGCCCGATGATTAATACCGTTACGATAGCTATCTATGCTTGTCCTTCTAGAAATAATTGTAGCTTTCAATCATCGTTGTGTTTTTTTTAATGTTGTGTATGTATGTATTAATTTAAATGTAATCGTGGTCTGGGACAGAGCACTGAATGGCTATCCTATTTCTGTTTTCTACCCCAGAGACGTTTCCTGGAGGTGCTGGCTGGTCCTCTGCTGCCCTCCCGACATCTGCATCTGGCGCGTGGGAGTTCCTCTCCTGTAGGGTGGCGGACAACGGTGTACAGGAGCGCAGCGATCTGCCCACTCATCCTGTGCACCAGCCGGTGACCGGTGGCCCGGGGCCTGTCGAAGGCCCTGGCCACCACCCGATAGGAGGTGGCGCTGGCAAGCCAAAAAATAAAAACTAGACAGGAGATCTCGGGGCCCCAACCGTGGTCAGTCAGTGCCCAGCACAGCCATGAGGGCGTTGAATGACTCTCGGTGAGCCTGAAGTCCACCCTCATGTCACTGTGGCCATCACAACACAACGCCAGCAGTGGCATTGCAACATTGATACGGCAGCGCCGCCTGGGACTGGGTGGCTGCTGTAGAGTGTGGGGAGGGGAAGGGAAGGGAAGATTATATTAATATGTAAGTCATTTTATCAATAAAATGTCGTCATTGAGGTTTTGTAGTCTTTTATTGCGTTTTCTGATTTATATTAGAATTGATGCATGTTTGTAACAATAATTAATATGCCTGTGTGTTCAATTGCTAATTGATTCCTGTATCAGGGTGAACTTAACTACACTCTAAAAAGCCCAACTTCAAATTTGTTGTCCTAACACATTTTTTAAAGTTGAGTCAACAAATGCCTTTGAAAAATGTTGAACGAACTCAAAATGTCAATTTCATTCATAAAGAGTGGAATCCACTTAAAATGTTAAGTTGAGAAAACTTAATATAGTGGTTTGGGCATCTGCTGAGGTAACTAAGGCCACTGCGCATGTATGTCAGTACACACACACACATATATATATATATATATATATATTAGGGCTGTGAAACGATTACAATTTTTAATCGGGTTAATCACAGGTTTTTGTGGATTAATCATTATTAATCACATATTACCGATATTCTCGGTATATTTTGTGAGAACATAGAGATTTATGACAAAAGACGGATATATACATTTATACATTCTTCTATACAATGGTGCTGCAACTCAGCAGTTATTTAGCAGTTTTCTTCCATATGGAACATTAATACATCTTCATCCTAAACAGAATGTTTAACCCTCCTGTTACCTTTCGGGTCAATTTGACCCCATTCAATGTTCAATGTCGGTGTTCTTTGGTCAATTTGACCCAGGCTGTTTTTCACTGTGTCAAACATATAAGAAATATCAACTTTTTTATTTATTTAAAGGGCTATTTAGGTAGTCAACAAACAAACATAAAGTACCTCACACTTAAACTTGGGAAGCAATATTAATTCTAATAATTTTCTGGAGGTTTTAATTGTTGGGGTCAAATTGACCCCGAGGGTAAAATATGTTAGTAAAGTAAAGGTAACAGGAGGGTTAAACAGAACATTTGTCTCTTGTTTGTCAACCATTAACTCCACCATGATACAATCTAAGCCTACTCGTGATGGCTACACACGTGTCACAACCATGTTTCAAGGCCTTGATTTTGGATTCACAAAACATAATGTTTTCTTTTTTCTTTCTTTATGCAGCCATTTTGATTTTTAAGGATGTTGATCCTCTGCTGTCTATGTTCAAGTGTTGACACCTGGAATTCATATAGTTATGCAAACAAATGTTTAGTTATTGTTAATAAACATTTTGTGTTTGAAGAAGTTTGTTTTCTTTAACTGTTGACTTTTCCAAAGAAAAAGGTGTACATTCTTAATTAATTTAAATGAAGGCAACGTTGCAAAGAATGTTGAGTGTACTCAAATAATGGGCAGTGAAATTTAGTAACAAAACATTTTAAGTTAAAAGTAAGTTCTCTCAACAAAACATTTCTCAACAAAAAATGTTAAGTGCTGTTGATGTATGTTTTTAATCTACAAGAACACACAATTTAAAGTTTCTCCAATTTAATATTTTAAGTGTTCTGAACTTAAGTACATGAGTAGATGTAACTATCAAATGCAATATTTTAAGTAGTGTTAACTTAAATACATCAGTTCGTCTGAATAGTAATGTTACGTTTGACAAACTTGAGATATCACTTTGAGTGAACTTCTTATCATAAGTTGACACAACACATTAGCCTTTAGTTGAGTGAACTCAAAAAGGCTTTGCAGCTGGTTGCCTCACTTTTTTAAGTTGACTCAAAAAAAATTTTTTAGAGTGTACAACAGAGATGTGTATACAAGTACAGTCAGTCAAAGTAGGCCTATTACTGTGTGAATTCAAGCAGATGATGCCTATCATTTCAGTGGATAATTCTTAAAACTAATTGGAATCTAGGGACAAACATGTACAGATTTGTCATGTTTTATTTCCATATGGTGTGTATGTGGATTGCAAAGAAGAAGGCTACTTCTGACAAAGATAATTGAGAATTTAGCTTACCTAGCGAGGAGAATTTAATTGCAACTACAACATGAAGCTATGCTGTGAAGGTAAGGCAAAATCACAATTAAATGTACATATACCATCTCGACTTCAGCCAGAAGGCGGAGGCTCCTGCCGCGATTGTGGAGGTATCGCAGTTTCCACATGGGGTGGAGAAAGGTAAACAAGGGACAACAAGAGGGCAAGAAGTGCATTCATTTTGTCACTTTAAGGGTTAGGGTATCGCAAGCAGATTTGCATACGTCACTCCCGGCTTAATTTCGCGGGTGCCGTGAACAGATTTGCGTCCGTCACTTCCGCCAAGTGGTTAACGGTTAAGTGTTCCATTTGAGACAGACTCATCAGCCACGCAGTGCACTGCAATACAGTGCACTGAATTGTAGTGCACTGCATTGCAGTGTACTTCGTAAAGTGTGCGGTAGTAGACACAGCCCAGGTCACTGAAGCTTCGACCCAGAGAACATAGCAGAGCGCACGTCGACTGTACAATTCACAAGAAATGAAACTCAGCCTTTGCAGCTTCATCGCATCCGTCATCACCTGGGAGTTCGTCAAACACAAGTCCAAACACATGACTCAGCCAGTCAATGATTAGCTAAACGTTTTGTTAACCAATGTGACTTCTAATCTTCCTCTTCATAAGGGGAAACACTTTTGTTTCCCTGCAAATTTAGGTTTCAGTTGTCGGCAGCAATAAATAGGCTGCAGGTCTCGTCTTGAGGAGGAGGACGTGAAGACATGGCTCCAACACTGGTGAGTCTCCTGCTGCCGAGTCCTGAGGAGTGTAGATTTAAAGATGCTTCTGTTTAGATTAGATTAGATTAGATTCAACTCTATTGTCATTACACATGTACAAGTACAGAGCAACGAAATGTAGTTTGGCATCCTATAGTATCATAATAAATACAGGATATACAGGTTATAGTGAATAAAGCGCTATACAAGAGGGCGGCTTAAGGCCTGTCCGGTACTATTGGTAATAAGTTAGACAAAACAGTAGATGGATGAAATGAACATTTAAATAATGCAGAGATATAAACATAAACTATCTTTGGTTGCTAAACTAGTGAAAATATTCAGTGCATATTGACTTGAGAGTGCAACAAATGGCATAAAGTGTCTGCAGTGCGGATGAACAAATATTTGAGGCTTTTCTTTCTTTTCTTTCTTTTCTTTTTTCTCTAAAATCTAAAATCTTTTTCTTTGTTAATTTATCTGCTTCTTAGCACGTTATTGCTCCCAACCGCCGCCCGGGGAAATGGGGTTTTTTTAAAAACCAAAAAAAACCCCAAAAAAAAAAAATTTTTTAAAAAGGGAATTTTTTTGGGATTTTAAAAACCCCAAAAGTGGAAAATTTTGGGTTGAAAGGGAAAAAAAAAATCTTTTCTGGGTGTTTTTTTTTTTTTTAAAATAAAAATTTAAAATTTCCAAAATTTTACTAAAAATTTTTAAATAAATTTTTTAAAAAACAAAAAGTTTAAATTTTCTGGGGGGCCCAGAATTTTTTCCTTTCAGTTTTTTTAAACTTTTTAAAAAAAGGGGTTGTTTAAAAGGGGGTTTTTAAAGTTTGGGAAACCCGTTTTAAAGGGGAAGGGCCCCGAAATTTAATTTCCCCCGGGAAAGGGGGAAAATTTAAACACCGGGGTAGAAAAAAAAAAGGGCCTAAATTTGGGTTTGAAGGGAAAAAAATTTTTAACCCAAAAAATTTTTTACCCCCCAAAATTAAAAAATGAAACTTTTTTCCGGGCCCAAAAATGGGGAAAAAGGGGGTTTTTTTTAAAATTTTGGGTTTGAACCTTTCGGAAAATTTGGGAAATTTTTGGTTTTTGGGGGGTTTTAAAAAAAAACCCCCCTTTTTAATTCATCGGGAAACCTGTTCGGGTTCCCGGGGCCCCTGGCCGGGAAAAGGCCTTTTAAAAGGCCCCCCTTTTTATTTTCTCCCTTTTCCCCCGAAAAGGGGCAAAGTCCAAAATTTTCTCAAAAACTTTTTTTATAATTTTTTAAAATTTTTAAATTTTAAATCTTTTTTTTGGGGGGGTTTTTGGGAAAAAAAAAGGGAAAGGAAACCCCTTTTTTTCTCTTGCCAAAAAAAGGGGGGGCCCCAGGGGGGGGCCCCTTTTCCCCAATTTTTGTTTTCCCTGTTTTCTTTCGTTAAAAATTTTGGGATCAAACCCGGGTTTTGGGGAAAGCTTTTTTAAATTTTCCCCGGGGTTCCCCCTTTTTCCCCAAAAAATCAGGGTTTGGTTTTTCCCCCGTGCGAAGGGGAAAAAACCCCACCCAAAATGAAAAAAAAGTTAGGGGAAAAAAAATAAAGAATTTTTATTCAGGAAAAACTGCTTTATTCTGTGATGATGGGAAAATAGTTTTAAATTGAACTAAACAATTTTGGTTTCAATTAATTGGGGCATACCCATTTAAAAAAAGGTTCAAAAGAGTATGAAGCAATTTGTGAATTTGGATTACAACAAAGTTCCTTTTTTAAATCTTTGGTGAAAATTAATTTTTAATTATGAAAAAGGCATATTTTAACTTAAGAAATTACTTTGGATTTTGGGGTAATCGGAGTACCGTTAGTGGCTAGTTATTATAAACATTGAGGTTGAAGATTACGCAGATTTAATAAAATCCAGCCGGTTTAAATTTTGGCTGCTAGGAAAATTTGGACTTTAAGGGTTGGAGTTTGGAAATCCTATTATGAATCCTAACAATTTAGCAATATTCAAAATTGTAAGGGTGATTTAGTCCAGGAAAGTTTTAACCCATACAAATCGACATACCTACTTATTTGAAATGAAAAAGCTGGTTTTTGAAAAGCCTTTTACCCAAAAAGCAACCTGGCAAAACCCAAAATCTTAAAACCATTTTGGGTTAGTGCCAACCGGTTTCAGTGGTTGGTCATGACTGGTTTGTGGCCCAAATAAACAAAATCTAAAATTTAACCGCCGATTAAAATGGCCGGGCGATCCCTTTCATAAATCATTCTGGATTAAAACCCGTAGGAGTTTTGAAGATTTCAGAAGAATTGATAAAGCTTTGGGCCTTAAAATTTTCTTTCATGTCATCAGTTCCTTAATTAATTCCATACAAGGATTCAAGAAAATTTGGCAAAAACCCTTAATTTGAAATACAGCCTGTGGACAACGGGATGCAAAAAAGCATTTTAGGGTAAATCAAGGGGACACGTCCGGGAGTTCGGCAGCGTGGCTTTTGTGAAATTTTGCCCTGTGACTGTACCTTTAAAAATTCGGGCCCATTTTTTTTAAATATACCTCCTAGTAAATCGTGAGTGCGTTTTGAACAATTCCCCTTATGAAAGTATTACATTATTCTTGTTTTTTGGGGAAGGTTGTCTTTTCTTGCCTTTGCCCTTAGACCTAGATACCCGAATTTTTATGTACCTTGGGTCATCGGATGGCAATCGTTTTATGGATTTGAAATGATTACCTTGAAAAAATCAGCAATAAGTAAAGGTAGAAAATTTACAATTGGTTTTAGGGCTAAGCTGGCTTCTTTTGTTAAAATTTGAATCATGAAACTGGCCAAAATTTGGGGTTTTTTTAATTCAATGGGAACTTGGTTTCACGTGAAACTTCACACAGACGTCTTTGGTTCCCGCCTGGATGTTGTGTCAAATCTGCTCTAATATTCGGACAATTAAATTTAAACTTGAATAGCTAATTGAATTTATTTTACGTTTGGTTTTTGTAGGGTGTTAACCAGACCAGGGTTATTAACCAATTAAGTTTAGATTGAGACAAAAATCAGGATAAAGGGAAAAGAATGAACGGGAGGTGGTTTTAGTGATTCTGAACTAACTAATTAAAAAACATGGAAAATTTAAAAGCATTTTCTAGTAGTTTGAACAGTTCTGAAAATGTCCTCTTTCTTTTCCTGCCTACACTTTCCAAACTAAACCCCCAAACCCCCATTATTAGCCCCTGGCTTTAAAGGAGCCTGAAAGGTTAATTGACCTTTGATCCCAGGAATTCTGTAATCTAACGCATTGTATTAAAAAGTTTGGGTTTACAGGTTTGACCCCTCAAAATTTTGAACTAAAAAAATGAACAAACTAGTAATTCCTAAACATGCGGGGACGCATGTAACAGGCCCCTCCAGAGAGCTTTTTTATTTGGGCTTCCCAAACTCGACATCGCAGACTCCCGGGAACAAACTGAAACAGAGGACTGGGAATTTTAAAAAACCTCTTTAGTTTAAGAGCAGGTTGTGTAACACCCTGTTCTTTCAAATTTATGACCTGTTTGCATGTTAGTTACCTCCCCAGCCGCACGACGTGGAGGTGTCATGGGGCCATGTTGGTCACGGCTCCGGCTCTCTTTTCCCGGGTTCCCGGAGTTTGCCGGGGGTGCCAGGAAAATTTGATTCCGTTGCCCAGAAATTGCCTGTCCCTCCATTCGTTCTTTGGTCTTTGGTGGTTATTTGTTTCCAAACTTTTGTCGTAAATTGGTGGGTTTCTTACATGCCCATGTCGGCTTTAGCCATTGAAAAAGACGTGTGCTAAAAAATTCATGAAATTGATTTGCCTTAAAAATGTTTACTTGTTATTTGGGTTTGACACGGCGGGCCAATAAATTCATTGCTCGGTTAATGCCAATTCCCAAAATTGGGCAACCGGGAGCCTAAATTTGGATTTTGGAAAACCGGAATGTACTACTTTTCTTAGGAATTTGTGGTTTCTCGTAAAATCATTGGGAAATATTTAAACTTAAAATTACCATTTGTCACCTAAAACATAACTTGCCTCTTTTCTAAATTGAGGTTTTTTTTTGGGGAAGTTCCCATTTACCCGGAAATAATTAATTATTTAAAGGGTACATTAGGTTTTAAAGGGCAATACGTTTGAAAGACCCAATTAAATTTTGCCAAATGAAATTGGCTTTTGAATTGTTGAAATTTCCCCGCAAATTCTTAAGCAAAATTAACAGGCCTTTACTTTTTAGCCCCTTTTCGTTGGCCCTTTCCTTCCTAACAATGTTTCGGGCCCTTTTTTTTTTGTAACTCCCTTATCTTTTCCCCCAAATTAAGCTTCGATACACTGTTTCCACTGTTCTGGGGTCATTCCCCCGTTTCTCCAATACTTTCTTCGCCGTTCCCATTCCCCATTCCATCCCGTTTCCCCTTGTGACCCGTTTCTTCCTACTTGTTTTTGTTTTACCCAAAAATTTGTTCCACCTGGTTCCTGTTGGTCAAAAGGAATTTTCTTGTAAACTAAAGAAATAAATGATTCTAAAGCTTCATGAGTCACAGAAACGGCTGCCGTAAAGGGTTCCAAAAGGGTCCAATGCAGTTTCGTGCCCCCGGGGCACCCTGGACCAAAAATCAAGGGGGGTTGAAAGAATGCTTGTTTTAGGATGGTGGTTTTCCAAAAGCCAAACTTCCCTTCTTAAAGGGGATATGAAACCTTTTTGCAACCCCCCGCTTCTTTCCCCTTTTCCCGAACATTTCCCCCAACCCCCGGTTTCACAGATCTGCTGGCAACTTTATCCCCGCCGAGTTGCGGCTTTCGTTGGCACTACAAAGGGGTGTGGATCTGTGCGTGGTGTTTACTTCCTGTGCCCATGTTCTTCAGACTTAGCCGGAGCCTCGTAAGGGGGCGGGGAAAACAAAGCTCGGAAATCCATTTAATTAAGCTTTGAAAAGCCCATTTTCACAAATTTTACTTTTTCTGGGTTTCCCGCATAACTCCCTTGAATTGAGGAAAACAATACGGTTTGTTAGTGTTAAGGTGCCTTTTAAAAATAAATGAGGTAAAATTGACCTTTTCCAAAGTGTTTCCCATTTTAAATAACGATTTATGTAGCCAAAAAATGTTTTAACGTGAAATATTATATTTAAGTTTGACGCAAGCTTGGGTAAATAAGCTTCTTTCGGAGATAAAACGCGGGTGATCCCCATCCGTTGGGTTAATTTTTAAATGGGTTAACCCAATGCCAGTTTAGGTAATAACAAAAGTAAAAGACATCTTCTATGAAAAGGGGGTGTGAATGTCTAAAAAAACCGTTCATATTTATTTCCATTTACAAAATGGTCATTGGTGTATTTCTAAGTATTGGTTTTTAATTTAATTAAATTATGCCTCATTTTATTCCGTCAATAATTAACTAATACCAGTTTTCAAGGCATGTCGGATTCCCGTAAGGTCGAAACTTATCTACGAGATGTTTAAAGTCAATCAGTTTTTCAAAGTGCCAACTGGGGGTTTTGGTGTGTTGCCTGGACCAATTCCCCTTCATTGGACATCTGGGCAACATGTAGATTTGTCTGTTTCAAACAGCGGTGAATGATTAATAAGCTGATCTGCAAAGGAAAACTAAAAAAAACACTTGTTTAATCAACCCACTTAGTGCATCTGTCACATTCACTGTGTTTTAGCTCAACATAATTACACAAGCCTTGAGAGACGTTATTATGATGCGGGCTGGTGGTAAATCTCCTTCCTGTTGGGTTTGTTTCGCTGCCATCGTTTAATATCCATCCTTATCTCTCACTTTGTTCATGGAGAACATGCACAACCTAAATACTGTATGAAGTTGATCTAAGGGCCTGTATCATAGGGACAGTTCCCACCAAATTCAATCAGGATATTTGAGGTCAGATAGGTCAGACAATTGAGACTAAGCAAAGTGGTTCAAATAATTTGCCTCAGGTTTAACTCTCAAGCCAGAACTAGTATCTGCAAGTTCATTCAATCCTTCCAGTGATGACGTAACAGATTCAGCTCAGAGTATCAGCTGCTTTTTACGACAAATAAAATGATGATTTTCTTCATGTGATCCTAACTTTGAGGAATGCTGTGCGACAAACTCACAATTATAATCCATATTTAACGGAATTTAAATGTGTTGTGTGTCATGCAGGTCAAAAAAGCTGTGATTGATGGCTCTTCATGGATAGCGAGCATCAGCATAGCTTTGGCTGCCATTATGTTAACCGTGGGGCTTCTTAGAAGATGACGACGAAGAAGAAGACGCCAGAGAAAAGAAGCATAAAAAACATCAGAATCGTCAAAGACATCAGAACTGGCAGTAGAGACGCAGGAAGATGAAAGGAAAGATCTCCCAATTGTTTGAGTCAATTCACCATTGATTTTGATTTATGTAAATGTACTGTTGCACAAAAAAAAGGTTTTCTTTATCGATGTTGTTCTGTCAACACCCATAAAACACTCAACTGTGGTAAAGATGGAGCAAGTTGTTGTGTAAGAAAGTGAATCTCCAGGTGCATCGCTGTCATGATGTCATGTTTGATATTGAAGCTGTCACGACTCGTTGTTTCTGTCTCGTTTTGTGTCTTATTTTGAAGTCCTTGTGTCACACCTGTCTCCCTGTGGTTGTCTGCCCTGGTCCTGATTGGTTCCTTCTGTGTGATTCAAATCAATTCAGTTTATTTGTAAAGCCCAATTTCACAAATTACAAATTTGTCTCGGAGTGCTTTACAATCTGTCCACATAGACATCCCTGCCCCAAAACCTCCATCGGACCAGGAAAAACTCTCAAATAACCCTTCAGGGGGAAAAAAAGTGAAGAACCCTTCAGGAGAGCAACAGAGGAGGATCCCTCTCCTAGGATGGACAGAACAATAGATGTCATGTGACCAGAAGGACAGATTAGAGTTGAAACACATTCAATGAATGTGACAGAGTGTATGAATAGTTCATAGTAGGCATATTCCACGATGGAGACCTCCACGATCCATCAGATGGAGGTAGAGAGGAGTGGGCGGAGTCTCAACAGGACAGTGGTGTCGTCGGTAGCAGGAATTCCACGACCCAGACCTCGATGATCCATCAGCAGATAGGATCTATGTCGTCTCATAGGGTCCGATGACCCCATGAGACGTGAAGTCAAAAGGACTCTGGGGAGAAAGCAGAGTTAGTAACGTGTGATTGAGAGATGAACATTCATCCCTAAGGAGAGAAAAGAGGAGAGGCTCAGTGCATCCTCGCGTCCCCAGCAGCTATAAGCCTATAGCAGCATATCAAAGGCTGGACCTGGTGAACCTGATTCAGCCCTAACTATAACTCTGTCAAGAGGAAGGTCTTAAGTCTACTCTTAAGCGGTGACTGTGTCTGCCTCCCGGACTGAAGGTGGAAGCTGGTTCCAGAGAAGAGGGCTTGATAACTAAAGGCTCTGGCTCCATTCTACTTTTAAGACTCTAGGAACTACAAGTAGTCCCGCATTTAGTGGCGTAGCTCTCTAGTGGGGCAATATGGTACTACAAGCTCCTTAAGATATGATGGTGCATCACCAATCAAGCCTTTGTAGGTTAAGAGAAGAATTTTAAGTGATTCTTGATTTTACGGTGAGCCAGTGCAGAGCAGCTAGTGCAGGAGTGATGTGATCTCTTTCCTTAGTTTTAGTGAGAACACGAGCTGCAGCATTCTGGATCAACTGGAGGGACCTAAGAGATTTATTAGAGCAGCCTGATAATAAGGAGTTGACCTAAGAGACTTATTAGAGCAGCCTGATAATAAGGAGTTGACCTAAGAGACTTATTAGAGCAGCCTGATAATAAGGAGTTGCAGTAATCCAGTCTCGAAATGTGACGCGTTGAACCAATTTTCTGCATCTTTTGAGACAAGATGTGCCTGATTTTTGAAATATTACGTAGATGAAAGAATGCAGTCCTTGAGATTTGCTTTACGTGGGAGTTAACCCTTGTGTTGCCTTCGGGTCATTTTGACCCGATTAAATATTTAATCCTCCCCCCGCCTTTGGGTCATTTTGACCCGATTTAATGTTTCACCCTCCTCTTACCTTTTTATTTTCTAACATATTTTTCCCTTTGGTTCAATTTGATGCAACAATTAAAACCTCCAGAAAATTATTAGAATTAATATTGTTTTCCAAGTTTAAGTGTGAGGCACTTTATGTTTGTTTGTTGACTACCGAAAGAACACCGACATTAAACATTGATTCGGGTCAAAATGACCCGAAGGCAACACAAGGGTTAAAGGACAAGTCGATCAAGATAACGCCAAGATTCTTTACAGTGGTGTTCGATGCCAGGGCAATGCCGTCTGAAACCACATCACCAGATAATTGATCTCTAGGTGCTCAGGGCGTAAAATTACTTCGGTTTTGTCTGAGTTTAACATCATGAAGTTGCATGTCATCCATGTCTCAATGTCTTTAAGACATGCTTGAATTTTACCGAGTTGGTTGCTCTTCTCTGGTTTTATCGATAGATATAGTTGAGTATTGTTAGGTTGTAGTGGATTTTATGTACACTTGCACATGTAAATAAGGAAGTCTTATGTTTTAAATAATGCATATAGAAAGATAATTTACATAGTGGATATTAGGGAGGAATATTCAGATTAATGTACTAAGCAGCATAGACAAGTATGATCACTGTGTAACTGTAATGTTGATTTTATGAGGTTTATTGTTATCACAACTGTAGGATGCAGTGGCGGCTGGTGATATTTTTTGGGGGGGGGGGGGGGGGCGCAGTTGGGCGACGCGGTTTAAATAGCACTCAACAATGAGAAGAAAAGAGGTTTTGAGTAGAATATTGTAAAAAACAAAGCTTTATTTAAAGAACATAGCGTGCTCAACACGGTCCAATAACAACTATCAACACACTAACTTTGGGCATGAGAGGTTCAGAGCAGCTTTAAAGGGTACCTGTTGTGATCTCGAATATGTAGCCAGATCAAAAGATAATGTGTTTCTAAAGGTTATTCATGCACTGACGGTCCAGTATTCAATAACAAGACGTAGTTTAGGCTGTTCAAAGTCCCTCAACTCCGACAAGCTTCATTGCACTGGTGCTTGAATATGGCGCCGGTGGTGTGACGTCACATCGTTGATAGATCGACAGCCAGCCACAGCGGATGTGTTCAGAAACCAATGTGTGGCAGCTGTCCCCAATCTGGCCTCGGCTGCTGGCTGGTTGACAATCAGTCAGCTGCTCTGACTGATTGGCAATCAGTCAGCAGCCGATGCTGCTTGTATAAAAGGGCAGCAGGCGGAGGCGCAGGTTTTGCGGTCTGCTTGTGCGTTAATGTGACCAATAAATTATGTCCTTCAACCAAACCTCGTGGTTCCGGGCGGATCCTTGGTGCTGGGGGGGGAAACCCACGGGTAACGGACGCGGTCGTGTTACACAATGTAAACAACGTCGAGCGCTCGCAAACAAATGCTGAGAACTTGATAATAATATAGAAAATGGGCGAAATATGGACGATGAAAGATTGTCAGATTCAGCAACTGGATACTTGTATGAACCATTAAAAGCAGACTATCCCCATTTAGTTAATTGTGACAGCGATAGCGATGATTCTGATGAAGTTGATGCCGAAGGACGCGCCGGTCAGATGCTTCACCGTGCGGACCGTGCACGCAAGTCGGCGGACGTTTGGTGCAGTTGTGAAATGTGTGCCACAAAAACAGACATAGAGTGCATTTGTTGTAAAGAACACAAACTTATGTCCGATGATATCGTGACATTAGACCTCATCTGCTTCACACAAAAGTGAGCTTGATAGCTACATCGCGCATAAGCCAGCGCTGGAGATGTCTTTCATTGATGCAATGTTCGGCCGACATGTTCGGGGTGCTAGTGACTTTTTCTTTGCTCCGTCCCGATGCGCGCAAACCGGTGTCGGGAGCTCCGCGGCGCTGTGAGACGGCGGGCAGAGGACTGTCAGCGCAACACGTAGAGACAGAAATGACGTGCTGCTGCTGTAATGTGGCGCTATAGAAAGTGACAGGGCGGGCCATGTTTTTATGTCATGCGATCTACCAATACTACGCGCGATCGACTGGCAGGTCGCGATCGGCGTATTGAGCACCCTGATATAGATTGTGTAATTCTTGAGGCCACCGATCTATCCCAAGAAGCAGCGATGAAGTAGCTCGGATTGGCTGAATTCCTTTTAACGACTCTACGTCATAGTGACCTTTGACATGAGTAAATAACTGGCAAGATGTCTGCGCCCTGAAGCGTTCACGGACTCGGAATGTTGACAAAGAAATGTAAAGCCTCGGGCTATGCGTGACTTGTTGACAATAGCGGCAGGGAAAATATGATTTATTTGATGCGCCTTATGGATGTAGCACGTTGTTGTTTTTGACTACAGGTACCCTTTAACCCTCCTGTTATGTTCGTTTCTTACATACAGCCGTGATGTTCCCGGGTCAATTTGACCCGGTTAATGTTGAATCATCCAAAAGTGGTCAGAAACCAAAAAATTCTAAAAACTATAGTTTGTACCTCATCACCAACAACATTACTAACAATTAAATCAGTTTTTAGTGGAATTGAGTTATTTACCCCTCCATAGATCAGAGTTCAATCAGGAGCACTCACTCGTTTTAATGAAAAATACATGTTCAAACTATTTTTTAGGAACATTGAAAGAATCTAAATTTAAATTGCATTAGTCTAACATAACATGTATTTTCTCCTAAATTTTATTTGCATTTTGTAAGTTTTTTTCTCTTCATGGGGTGATGTAGATAAATAGAGATGAGACACCTGTGCTGTTCAGGGTCATAATGACCCGCCCACTAAAAATCAAGCCAAATGAGTCATAAAGGATTTGTATTGAAAGTAAACGTTAGTTATGTTTATTTTTAGTGTTAAGATGCATAAATTATATGATAAAAGATGACCAAAGGCCAGCACACAGCCATCCTCTTGGTGCAGTCGTATGTATCTGCAGAGTGTAATGCTGTAGGACTTATCAGCAACCATTTTGTATGTTTGGCCCCTCCCCTGATACGTGTGGGTAGAGTTTTCCCGCAGGGAAAAATAAAGGTTCCCGTCAAAATAGTTTCTGTATTTCTCGCACAGGTGCGGTCGTTAGAAAGAGAATATGTGTGGGTCTGAGATTGGGATGAGACAGGGTGTGTGTCTCTCCCAGTCAGACAGAAAGTATATTAGAAGTACTATACTACATATTTATTAGTTGAGACATGAAAGAAACCCTCATATTAGTGTCCCATGTCCAATAAAGGTGTATTTAGGGGGAAAGTTAGGAGATGATAAACATGGTTTAGTCTGTAAAGTGTGCTTCTCATGTAGGGTGATGGGCACACAGCAGGATAGAGATGGTTCCCATAACAACCACCTGATTCTTTTGTTTGAAGTTTGAAATGTGTACAACTTTATATATGGGGTTGTGAACGGGGTGTGTGTGTGCTGATATGTGTGTGTGTGTTGGTGTCTGTGCACGTGTGTGTTAGTGTGTGTGTTGGTGTGTGTGCGTGTGTTGGTGTGAGTGTGTGTGTTGAAACTTGGTGGGAGGGAGTAAGAAAGACTGCCCTACATTTACAAAGAAAGAAATAGTCTAAACGTGACTCTTTTGGTGACTTTTAGCCTTCACTTTCACAGCCGGGTCAAATTGACCCGGGAACATCATCTCTGTTATATAAACCTGCAGGGGGGGGTTGCAAATAGATGATATTTTTTTAGTATTTTTTTTAACGTTGATTACACTAAATAAGGTAAGCAGAAGAAGTTTTATACAGAAAGAGTACTTAGAAGTATTTTTCCTAGATTTTCAAACTTTGAAACGGGTCAATTTGACCCGCAACATAACAGGAGGGTTAAGAAACATTGGGTTGGGTTTCAGAAGTTTACAAAATAAAAGAGTTTCACCCTCACATGAAAGAGGTTCAGAGCAGAATAGAGTCAGAAAGAGATCACATGTTACATTGGGTGACAGAGTAGAGCCACTACTGTAAAGACAAGTAGCCTCCTCTCTTTAAAGTGGTCAAACGTCTCAATAACTCTGGTTAAAGTCATCATGTCTGTAACCAGCGTGTTTCATTATTCTGGAGGGAATGTGTCTGTTTTTCCGAACTTCTTCGTTGTATTTTCGATGCCAGTTCGGTCTCCTTCTGCTGCTCTGCTCTGCAAACAGGGTTAGCTTCATGCTGTTAGCAAGTTAGCTTCATGCTGTTAGCTAGATAACTGCGGCAAGATTCGTGCTTTACACTTGTCTGAAGCTCTTTAGATCCCTCCCCCTGTTGTAGTCCAGAGAGTTTCAGTCCCAGGACTTTGGAACAACAGACAGGGGAAACTAAACAGCGCATTACTCACTGAGCTCCAGCTGACAGCTCCGTTAGCAACCTGCTTGCGTAGCTCCGTGGAGCTCTCTGGCTGAGGGAACATACCGGTCTCTGATCTGCCGAATAGTCCAATCACGTGAAATAATAAAACGATGTCATTGGCCAGAGCGCACATTTTTGTGCCCCAAGATTCACGTTTCCTCCGCCAATGAGAAGCCGTCCTTGCCGAAACACTGTGAAATGTTTGCTCGCTGCCGCACACACACGTTGGGCCGGTGCCCCGAAAATGGGGAGGGGCTTCTCTCCGTGATAATGAGTGGCGATATATTATATTTGTTCACATTAACTTAAGTGGTTGTTGACAGGCTGACGGTCTCCCACACACATTTAGCGCGTCAACACGGTATATTTACTATTTAAATGATTTGGCATATAATGTTTTTTGACAGGATGTATTTTTTTTCTTTTTCTTTTTTTCATCTTAAAATTTTAAGAGGGGCGGCGCCCTAGAGCCCTCTATGGACGCACCGCCACTGGCGACGAGGTGAAGGTCTCTGCCTCATGATGAGCATAAAGACGGATTATATTTGTATTATGCGTAAAAGCTGTTGTTACCTTCGCATTGAAGATGTGAAGATATGTTCCTTGAGTGTTTAGTGGGCAGGAAGTGCATAAAGGACTGGTAATTATTTTCATGTGATGCATTTTCACAGGGGTAAGATACGTCCTATGAATGAAATTGTAGTGAATTTGCTGATGGTCTGGATTGCGTGATACTTCTGAGATATTAGACCATACATCATGCCAGTCAAAATCAGTGACCAAGTCTGGGCAATCACGTTCCCAGACCCTCTCCATAGGAAGGCTGAGGCGGCCAGGTGTCACCAAAAACTGATAGAGCTTAGATACCATACCGCTGGTTTTTGCCTGCATTGTAAATAATTTCCGGATAGGATGGATGGGCAAAGCTCCCTGCCAGGGGACACCATATGCCTTGAGCGCTGATCTTAATTGAAGGTAAAAGAAAAATGAGGAAGGTGGTAGACTGAATGCATTTTGTAAGTCAGTAAAAGATAACAAGCCAGTCTCGTTAAAAATGTCTTTTAGATAATGAACCCCCCTCTGTTCCCAATGCGGAGCTGTTATAGGCCTCCCACCAATCACGAGTGCTTTATTGTTGAATAGTGGAGAAAGTGTTTGCCAATTGCATGGTACATGGCAATATGTTTCAACCAATCTCCAGGTTTTGATAAGATGAGAGACAATGGGGCCAAAGCGCAGCTGGCACTGTTTGTTAGAGATATTGTCAAAAAGAACGTCATGAAGTGACCATCGTTCTGTCAGAGCACTTTCTAAAGCACGTCAGCACACTGAGGAATCTGGGTCAAACCATGTAAAAAGAGGCCTTAAGACAAAAGACCAAAAATAAAGTTTAAAGTTGGGAACTGAAAGACCACCATTCTCCTTTCTCCTCTGTAGAGTAGACTTTTTAAGTCGTGGCCGCTTGCCTTTCCAAATGAATTTCGATACTGCTGCCTCTAATTTATGCCAGTAGTCAGAAGGAGGAGAAAGAGGTAGCATAGAGCTCACAAAATTAATCCTGGGTAAGATGTTCATTTTAACCACAGAGATACGGGCTTGAATAGACATAGGAAGACTCATCCATTTTTCCATATCTTTCAATATGTTGTTCAGAGCAATAGAGTAGTTATGCTTAATAATCTTATTTAAACAAGGAAAAACATAAACACCCAAGTATTTAAACTGTTTACCAATGGGGATGTTGGCAGAGATGATTGAATTACATGCAGATTCGTTTAGATGGAGTAAAGCAGACTTTGACCAGTTAATTTTGAAGCCTGATAAGCTTCCATACTCCTCGCATAAGGATAGAAGATGTGGAAGAGACTGAGAGGCGTTTTCCAAAAAGACCATCACATCATCCGCAAACAATGAGAGGTGATGCTGCGTATTTCGAATGCATATTGGTGACACCACGACAGATTGGCGAATGGCTTGAGCCAGAGGCTCAAGAGAGAGGACAAATAGTGTAGGACTCAGGGGGCAACCTTGGCGTGAAGATCTGGAAACGGGAAACAAAGAGGAGAAGGTGTGTCCTGTTAAGACTTGGGCTGAAGGGTTAGAATACATGACTTTAATCATGCCAATAAAAGTTTTACCAAAGCCCATCACCTCTAAACTTGATTGAAAGCTACAATTATTTCTAGAAGGACAAGCTTAGATAGCTATCGTAACGGTATTAATTATCGGGCGGCGTGTGGGCAACCGTTCGCGGTGTCATGTTAACCCGTTATTAAACTGAGCATATCCATTGTTAATCCATTATTAAAATTGCTATTTCGATTGTTTAACAGAACAGCCGTTGTTTAACACTGTCCGATGACTGACATAGCTATCTGTCGTCGGACTTGCCGCTGGAGCAAGCGCCTGGAGCCGACCTGCCCCCGCTCGTCAAGCCAAAAGTGTCCGATAAAAGTGCACCTTCGTCGGACTGGCGAGAGGACCGGGTGGTGGATTAGCCAGCTAGCTTATCATAACTGCCATGCAGATCCAATGGCATCTAATGCTACCTAGGTATGCTCACTAATCTGAGAATGGCATGTTAGTAGTACATTGTAATACCAGTACAATGTGTAATTACCGCTGATACTTACATTTACGGTCTGTAGTTTTGTGGTCTACCGCTTGTGCTGTCCGCCATTGTTTTAGAAATAAAATGAAAAGCTGGCGAAAGGGCTCCTCCTCTTCCGCTACGTCGCCAAGATGGCGGCCGCTTAGGGCGAGTAGTGTCCATCGTTTTACACTACATGTTTTGCCCGTTTGCAGTGCACCATCCGGGTACTTTCAGTGCACTGAATTCTACTGGTTTTTTCAGTGGCGCACTTCCAACACTGAAAGTCAGTGCTCGAAGTGCTCAAGTGCGCGGTAGTAGACACAGCCCTTGTGTCACCACATGTCTCCCTGTGATGGTCTGCCCTGGTCCTGATTGGTTCCTTCTGTGTGATTGCTGGCCCCGCCCTCATTGTGTCCACCTGTGTCTCGTCGGCATTTGGGTCCTCCCTCTCGCTACGACAACGCTTGACAGAAGCTTTGAGTCACGTTCACTTTATTGCGTTTGTTTCATGTCTAAAATGTACATATTGTTCTTCATGTAATGTTTTGTGTCAATTTCTTTAAACAATTAAATGGAATTTATTCCAGGAAAAAGAAACATGTCTTTATGTTTTACTTTGGAGAATGTTTATTTGTTAAAACATATCATGTTCTGTCGAACATACTTGGTCCTATACTCACCCAAAGTTAAATTTAATTAAATAATGTTCAAATATGACAAATTAGAGCATCACTTATTCATATGTTGACGTTCCCGTCGGATCAAGCGACTTCCTGTCCTGTGAAGGGTGTCTCCACGTTTCCTCTACGCTGCGTATGGTCGGTTTACCCACGAAATTAAAAAAATATTTTCAGGGGGGGGGGGGCACCATCGTAACTTTCTTTGAGCAATTAAATATACAGGACTGTCTCAGAAAATTAGAATATTGTGATGAAGTTCTTTATTTTCTGTAATGCAATTAAAAAAACAAAAATGTCATGCATTCTGGATTCATTACAAATCAACTGAAATATTGCAAGCCTTTTATTCTTTTGATATTGCTGATTATGGCTTACAGCTTAAGAAAACTCAAATATCCTATCTCTAAATATTAGAATATCATGAAAAAGTACACTAGTAGGGTATTAAACAAATCACTTGAATTGTCTAATTAACTCGAAACACCTGCAAGGGTTTCCTGAGCCTTGACAAACACTCAGCTGTTATAAATCTTTTTTTTTACTTGGTCTGAGGAAATATTAAAATTTTATGAGATAGGATTTTAGAGTTTTCTTAAGCTGTAAGCCATAATCAGCTATATTAAAAGAATAAAAGGTTTGCAATATTTCAGTTGATTTGTAATGAATCCAGAATGCATGACATTTTTGTTTTTTTAATTGCATTACAGAAAATAAAGAACTTTATCACAATATTCTAATTTTCTGAGACAGTCCTGTATCTCTTGTTCTGCCTGTTTTGTGATAAACATGCCTAAAAGGTGACTAATATTTCTATACTGAAATAATATCGGCATTATAATTATTATAACTATGATGATTTTTTTAGTTGCCTATTTTCTGCCGCCCCCTCAGGACTCGGTGCCCGATGCTCAGCGTAGTGCGTGCTATGGGAGCGGCGGCATGACTCTATACCAGGGATGCCAGGGTGAAATTGGACAGGGGGCCAGATTTTTTTCAAGTGAGATCTCAGGGGGCCGGATTACACTTTCGGACTGAAAAGGCCAAACACTGACTCAACACATGGATAGGTAGGCTATTTGAAATTATTCATGAAGGCCTACACATCATTAAGAAATTGCATTGGCACCAAAATTGCCTCACAATGAGGCCTACAATTACATAGCCTAAAGCAGGAGACAGTTACCCTCTAAAAATGTAACATTTTCCTATCCATGCAAGTAGCCTACATATATAAATTAGAAATGCACCAAAAAAGCCACAGGCTTCATTTAGTTACGAAATGAAGCCTGTGGCTTTTTTGAAAGAGTGGGAAAAAGATTACAGCACCTGGTATTCCCAGGCAGTCTCCCATCCAAGTACTGAACAGGCCCGACCCTGCTTAGCTTACGAGATCAGACGAGATCGGGCGTGTTCAGGGTGGTATGGCCATAAGCAACAAGTGAGCCTGCAAATGAGCCTTTTGAAGAATCGGAGACAAAAATTTATAAAAATAAAATAATAAAAAAATTCTCCCCTTATCATCCGCGGGCCGGATGTGACGTACAGTCGGGCCGAGTCCGGCCCGAGGGCCGTAACCCTGGCACCACTGCTCTATACTATTAATATTCATGTTTTCTTGGCAACAGTCTTGACAGAGAGGTACTGAGTGCAGAAAGCAGAGGGCATACCGGTGAAAAGGCAAACGCAGGGGAACAGGAGGACTCTGGGTAATGTTTCTCTTGAGGCCTCATTAAGAGCTCAAAGGGCGTCCATCCCCCGCCGGCTCTGTGCCAGCATTGTACTGCATCACAATCCACCCCTGTTCACTTCAGGCGCATCTCTAGGATTTGGATACATCTGGGGCTTAGCCAGTGCAGCTTAGATAGGAAAGTGACCCACGGCGAGCGTTGTCGTCGACGACGACGACGACGACGGGGGGGGGTGCTAGTGAGTGTGCGCGGATGTGTCGGCGCGTATCACGGCAGAGCGATGCGCGTCATGGGAGCGGCGGCGCTGGGCTTAGCCCAGAAGAGTGAAGCAGCGAAATTTGTAGACATAGAAATAGAAACACTCTTAGACAGAAGCTTGCTGTTACGTGCGCCTGCTGCCAGTCTGACTCCGCTGTTTTGGGTGAATGACGTCACGTGGGACCTGGAGGTGTTAACCACTTGTGTGCCAAATCTTTTTTTTGTTGTTGTTGAAATTAACATTCGGGGCTAGGGACGCCACTGGTTCACATGTGGACCCCCGCTACAGCCGGGGCAGGTGCTGCAGAGCAGATTCACACGAGGCCATGTGATTGACTTGCTGTGTGTGTGTGTGCTCGACGTCTTGCTCCTCTATCTCTGTGGGGACCAATTAGACCTTTAGACCTTGAGAGTGAGGACATGAAGTTGAACTTTAAAAGTGTACCGTTTGGGTTCAGGTTCTGTGAGGGTTGGAGTCAGGCTTGTAGCTGTGATTATTAACATTAAGGACCGGGGAGTGTATTCAATGACGAATCACAAATATCAAAGTACAAGTGTGTGTGAGAATTGTGCAGCTGATTTGTGTGGGAACTTTTTATTGTTGGACAAACTGTGGACAACCTCCTGTATCCGTAACTTTACAACATCATGAGAAAACGTGGTCAAAGGTTCGTGTTAGTCTCCTGGAAATGAAATCAGGTCAATGTAATGGAAACCTGACTGTGTGTGTGTATGGGGGACAGCTGAGTGAAGTATCACTGTATCCACACACACACACACACACACACACACACACACATACTCTGAGGCTCCTCCTCCCCAAGCTGGATGATGAAGCCTGTAAACTCAGTCTTGTTAAATGTGGCAAGTATGAACCATTTCAATACTTTGAAAAGTAAAATCTAAAAACTATGAATTGAACATCTTGCACATTTTTTAAAATACAGTTTGGTATTTCAATTTGAAAGATGTATTTAAAGTACCTAAGTAACATATTGATCAAAGCCAACCCACAACTTAAGTTTTTCTAAATGTTTTCTGACGAGTCACAGGAGACATTACAAGCAGCTTTCTGAATATGTGGTGAAACAATCTCCCAGAACAGCGAACAGATCCTGTTCTAGATGCATCTGAGATCAAAAATAATGCAAAAACAAAGCTGAACTTATTTTACATTTTAATATAAAGACATCGCTCCTTTCAGTTTTGAGCTTTACTGCTGTTGTGTAACACCCTGTTCTGTTCCCCCTGTGTTCCGTGTCTCCTCTGTCTTGATGGTTAATTCCCTTCACCTGCCCTCAGCCCCTCTCGTCTCGTTAGTGTCTGATGTGGTACACCTGTGTTCCCCCTATGTATTGAGTCAGTGTTTCCTTGTCTCCTGTTGGGTGGTTGTCTGTAGTCGTTGTCTTTGGCGCCGTCGTCCCTGTACCCAGGATATTCCTGACTTCCCTGTTTGACCCTGCCCATCTGCCCTGACCCCCGATTCTCTGGCTGCCCCTTTTTGGACCTTGTTGTTTTTTTGTAAACTTTTTTGCCTCAGTAAAGAGTGTTTTTTTGTTTTTTACATTGAGTCCTGCCTGTTCCTCTGCGCCCGAGCCTCACCCCGTGACAAGAACCTGACGTGTTGAGCTAAAAGAAATTCATGAATCAAATGTTATAGCTAGAAATGCTAGTTGAAAACCTTTTTAAAAAATATGAGTGGATGTTTTTTGCAGTGTAGAAAACAGGCCCCGGGGCCCGTGGCCAGGCCAGTAAAGCTGTGGTGGGGGCCAGTTGGGCTCGCCTGGTCCCCCGGAATCGGCACAGCGCCCCACATTGTTCCCGAGGTCACCGCCGGAGAGCTCCATGAAATCCAGAGAGGGCTGCGGAGGCTCGGGTCGTGGGACTGGCTCCAAAGAAAATAAAACCTCGTACTCTCGACGTTTACGGAGTCGGAGAAGGTGGCTTATCGCGGCTGATCATTGGGCTCAAAAATAATAATCACCACGTATAACAAATGTGCGGCGATGTCATCGCTGATAATACAGCAAGGCCTCAGACGTACACGTGTATTTTCTGTACACATGACATCTATTGCATCTGTCCATCCTGGAGAGGGATCCTCCTCTGTTCTCTCCTGCAGGTTTCTTCCCTTTTGTTCCCCCTGAAGGGTTATTTGGGAGTTTTTCCTGGTCCGATGTGAGGTTTTGGGGCAGGGATGTCTATGTGTACAGATTGTAAAGCACTCCGAGACAAATTTGTAATTTGTGAAATTGGGCTATACAAATAAACTGAATTGAATTGAATTTACATTTGCATTTCGTTGTTAGCGCTCATTTGTCAGGCTCCTTCACCACATCCATGGTTCCTGTGATGTCAGATGCGTTAGGGAGTTTAGCATGTCGCCAAACATAATGTGTCCCATCCCAGCCCATAATGTTCAATTTTGAAGGAATAAAGAACTTGTGAAATAAGAAATATAAAGCCCAGAATTTGAGTTTCTCGTCTACAAAACAAGTGTTTTAACCCTCCTGTTACCTTTAGGGTCAATTTGACCCCATTCAATGTTTAACGTCTCTAAATAAATGATTGACATCATTTTTTTTGCTTCATATTTCATGACGTTTCCTAATTTATTGGGGACAACTGGGAAAATATAAAATGTACATGATATGTTTTCACTGTCCTGAACACAACTTGTACCCATCTGTGTTCTTTGGGGTCAATTTGACCCCCGGATTTTTTCATTGTGTAAAACATAGAAGAAATATCAACTTTTTTATTTATTTAAAGGGCTATTTAGGTAGTCAACAAAACTACATAAAGTACCTGACAGTTAAATTTGGCAAACAATATTAATTCTAATCATTTTCTGGAGGTTTTAATTGCTGGGGTCAAATTGACCCCAAGAGCAAAAGATGTAAGTAAATTTGAAGGTAACAGGAGGGTTAAAGGTAAAGATGGTGACGCCTCTCTGTCTTCAGCCACATTCACATCTCCTCAAATGAATACTAAGGCCCCTTCTTTGCCTTTTCCTCTCCACCAGCTGCCCTCATGCTGTCCCCCCTTTCCCAAACACCTTACAGCCACCCCCACCTTCACACCTGTTCCCACTGTTCATCTGCTCCGCCCCGCCCACCTTCTCACCTCCATCCCCGAGTCACCCGCCTCCTACCCGTTCCTTCAGATTAGACCCACACTGACTCAGATTCAGTTCCCCCTTGTGGTGTTTTTATTGCCCGCTTGTCTGCTATCTCGCTTTTATGCTTTCAGCTTTATCGGGACACGGGCGAGAACACCTCCGATAGCCACGTGATGGTCGAGGAGGAAACAGAAACTAGGAGAGACATAAACACGGCGTCCTGAAAAGCTGCCAGCCGACACTTGAAATCTCTTTCCTGCCAGTTCCAGCATATGAGCGCCCAGCAGCACATGCTCCACCCACCCCTGTGATTCCTCCCACTCGAAGCGACTGACTACCGGTTCTGTCTTGTCCTCAGATTGTGTTACCGTTCACAAAAGAGATGCAAACGCCCAGTTATTTGATAATCGCTAATAAATGAAAAGTTAAGTATTAGAAGTAATTGCTTCTCCTCCATGGTTGACCCATTTCCCCCTGAATCACGGTAAGATAAATGATGTCAGACGTGCTTTAACATGTCGCTCCCCAGACAAGAGCAGTGTGTGCGTTTTGCCGTTAAGTCACGGTTACGCAACAGGGCTCGCTATTGTGAGTTTCTATTGTGCACGGGCCCGAGAGGCAACACTGGACCAACATGAATTACTACCAGTAAAAGACCAGAGCTGCCTCGGATAAAAGCGGCGTGACGGGCGGCCGTGGAAGCCAAAAAACCAACTACCTTTGGTGTCTGTGTTACTTTAGGATATATGGCTTCCCCCTCCGCGGCCTGTCACAGCCAACTTCTCACGTTCAGACGGAGGAGGGGACGCGGTGCCGCTCGACCTCCCAACTTCTTCCATTCGGTACAAAGATGTCATTGAGACTCGTCTTTGCACCTGCTCACGGTGGCAGAGGCTCTTCCTGTGTGTGTCCGGAGGGGGGCGGAGATAACGGCCGTCGCCCTGCCGCAAAACACAAGCCCAACAAATGATGTTTAAAGATCTTTTTTTCCTTCTTTTAACCCTCCTGTTACCTTTCGGGTCAATTTGACCCCATTCAATGTTTAACGTCGGTGTTCTTTGGGGTCAATTTGACCCCAGGCTGTTTTTCACTGTGTCAAACATATAAGAACTAGAATGGGCACTGTAGCCTTCGCATATCACAAAGATTGGGCATTGAATGTTGAATTATGATTATTTTGGCATTAATTGCATAAAAATTGACCATGCTATGGTAAAAAGAAGATGTTGACCTTTCCTTGACCTTTTCAACGATCGATAAAATAAATAAATCAAATGGTCCCCGGATAACCCACAAAATTGCACGCCATTAAACTTTTTTTGTTTTTATTTAATTGCACAACACGATGCTTAATAACATAACACGGCGATCAAAACATAACCTTCCGCATTTTCAATGCGAAGGTAAATGTCAACTTTTTTATATATTTAAAGGGCTATTTAGGTAGTCAACAAACAAACATAAAGTACCTGACACTTAAACTTGAAAAACAATATTAATTCTAATAATTTTCTGGAGGTTTTAATTGCTGGGGTCAAATTGACCCGAGGCTAAAATATTTTCGTAAAGGTAACAGGAGGGTTAAATAAAAAAGAGAACTGCCTCCATGCCAGATAAGTCAACGAATGAGGGCCAGTGGAACGTTGTTCGTCGTCGTGTGAGGGGCCTTGTTGTGTGTGAGAGACAAGGAGGTGGACTTATAGGACCGCATAAAGAGGAGAGCCAGGAGGACGTGGTTCGGTACGTACGGTTTCTCCGGGTGCCCGATGTCGCTCAGGTGGCGGCGGTTGGCGCGGCCGCCTCACCACCTCCATTCCCCCTCCCCGGCCGCGCTCACAATGAGGAAACTGTTTCTATGGTACGGGGGCTCAGCCTTCTGAGGCCACTGACAGAGACAGATTAGAATAACAATGTCCCGGGTTAATGATGTGTGTGCCGTTAAAGGCACAAAGTCATTACTAAAAAAGCCATTAGGGCCTCAAAGTCCGAGAGAATGAAAGAAGTGTTTTTGTCCGCCGGTTATTTGCAGCGAATTCTAAACGGAACCATGATCAACGCTCCAGACCCCCGGTGGCTCGGTGGCCCTATTTTGTGGCCAGGCCTTGGTATTTTTCATGCAGCTATAACTACTTTTTTGTTGTTTTTGCTCCAGTGGCTTGTTTCATGAATTAGCTGCAGTCCCTTTCATGCTTTTCACCCCAGACTTCTTCACTCGGATCCACTCATCATGTCGAAGGCGGCAGGCAGAGCCCAGTTGGAGCCGACAGAAAGGGGCCCAAAAAAAAAAAGCCAAAGAGGGGAGAAAAAAAAGAAAGTAAAAAAAGAAGTCTTTGAAGAAGACTGAGCTGTATTTTAAAGTTGGATGACACATCAGAGGCGCGAGCAGCGATACAGTTCTGCCTTTTTGAGGGATGTACTCGTACTGCGGCATCCCAAAAGAGCAATCTCTTCTCAGGGAGAGCCGAGTGAGACCAAACATGCGCCGCCGTGCTCCCGGGCCTAATTATCCTTTGGATCGCAAACAGAGAGCTGGTGTTTCAGGAGCGGCGACAGGGCAGAGGATGGCTATATCTGAAAATAATTAAATGCGACATGATTTCAGCTGTTATTTACATTCACGCTACAGGCTGACACTATCATTTAGAGTGACCGTTGCGACGCTAGAATAAGTTTCATTTCCTCTGTTTCCTTTGTCCTTGAAGCTTGTGTCTAATAGAGATTTGAGACAAAAAAGATGGGCCAAAAGATGAGCTGAGAGAACCCTAATCATCTATACTGTTGTCCTTTGAATCGTACATATAGTCTGTAAGGGCACACGGCACAATGAAGTGTGTTCCTTTTAAACACCGACATACCAAGCAGCCATGTAGAGATTTAAATGCTCAAAATGCGGTTCTCAGACAACATTAAGACATTATCTTTGGATACCGATAATAGATTTAAATGGAGAAATAAAAGTCAAGTTGCGAGGCATTCACACCAGATCTAACAGCCGTCCTCGGAGAGGAATCCAGAAAAACAATGCAGCGGAAAAAGTTGAAACTTATTAAGTCTTCAATCCAGCATGATGTTCATTTAGTAAATTAAAGTGGAATATTTGAGTAGAATAGACCATTAAGCAGGGTACGCTTCAGGGCGGGACTATCGAATACCCCCATTCACTGTCACTGTTGTTGTTACCTTCGCATTGAAAATGCGGAAGGTTATGTTTTGATCGCCGTGTATTTATTTATTTATTTGTCTGCGTGTTACTCGCATAAGTCAAAAAGTATTAAACCGAATTGCATGACATTTGGTGGGATGATTGGTTATTATCCGGGGAATATTTGATTAGATTTTGGGATCGATCGGGTCAAAGATCGAGGTCAAGGTCATGAAAAGGTCAAAATCTTCTTTTTACCATAGCGGTCAATTTTTATCCAATTGGCATGCAACTAATGCCAACATGTTCATAATTCAATGCCCAACCTTGTGATATGCGAAGGTATGCGCTCTACCGAGTGCCTATTCTAGATGTTTATGTTTTATACTGTACATACATTTTGTTGCTATCTGTTGACTTCAATGTCTTTTTAAATATTATATTATATTTTTTATCCTACTATTTGGAAACTGGTAAATTACATGGATGTGCGATGAGAGTGTGAGTGTAACCGGAGACAAATGACATGTATGTGCACATATACGTGGCCAATAAAGACGATTGTGATTCTGATCTTGTGATTGACAGGTCGCTTCCTCAGCGATGTCCCGTCTGAGAGTTGTCTATGTTTTCTTCTTACATCTCGAACTCTTTCACCGTGTTTTTTGTCGTCATATTCAGCATTTGGTTGGACACCGTCTCACCCGACCAGACACGAGGGTTCAAAACGGCAATCCACAAACCGATGGCAGACGTCACAGTGACTACGTGCACTTCTTAAAGAGTCTCTGGTTTAGCTGCTGGGAAATGAATAAAGCTGCCTTCAAGTGCAGAACGACAAAAGTGTTAGATGCTGTTCAATAATCTTAAGGCGGACCGACGTACACATTTCTACTTTTCGATATTAAAAGCAGCTGAAACTCAAACTCACATCAACTCCAAAACAGCAGTGGAATAAACATAATCTCCTCGGTGGCCAGCGATGTAAGCAACCAGTAGTGAGCCTCAAACTAAACAAGAGATGCACCCGACAGTCTCCTCCAACATGTTTATGTTGACATTACCAAATCAACATTTCAAGGTCACACGGTCGTTATTCCTGCATGGTTTGAGACGATAGATGCAACAAACAGAGAAACGAGAGCCGGTTGGTGGAGGGAGTTTGCGATACAGAAATAGAGTTGCCTGTTTCTGAAAGAGATGAAGTGTGACATGTGCTCGGCCGTCATCTAAACGCTCGCAGCCTCCCGCCCACGGAGAGAGAGGAGCTGAGGAAATGCCTGTGGCCGAGCCTCTTATTTTTCCATGGCAGCGTTATAAACATATGGAGCAATAACATCTCCTGTATGTTCCCTCTCTGTCCGCAAAGCTGTGGCCGGCCCCTCCAAAGCAGCGCTGTGTTATTACGGCCTGGCGTGTGTGTGTGTGTGTGTGTGTGTGTGTGTGTGTGTGTCTGCCGCTCACACGTCTGCCTGTGCGTGCGACGTATAATAAGTGCAAATGTTTATTTCCATTGACTTCCTGTGTAAATGATCCCGCTCGGCCGAACACAGGTAGATCCACAGTGGCTGACGCGCGGGCGTAGACGTGCGACACAGAAATAGACTGGAGGTCAATGGCGGCGCTTGTGAGTCAGCTGAATGGGCCCGACTGTCCCGGGAACAGGAATAAATAAGTCTTTGCATAAATAAGTCTTTGTGGTAAAGCTTTAAAACCTAGAAAGTGTACCTGCTTGTGTACGTTACAATTTTATTGATGACAAACAGTATAAGCATTCAGACTTCAGTAAATGTCACTATTCAGGTTCATCATTCATTTAGTGTATAATATCAAGTCCAGGTTCAAATACTTTGATTCATGATGGTCATTTCAGATTTGTAACAAACAGGACATGAAGTAACCGACACAATAGATCTATTAGCTTTACAAACACGTGTGTCTTGTCACGATCCGGAGTTTTCGTGTCTTGTTTCCTGTCTTATTTTGAAGGCCGTGTCTCTCGTGTCTTGCAGAATCAGTAACTTCTTTTAAATCACTTCTTAAAACCCATTTTTATAGAACAGCCTTTAAGTGATCTAGTCTTTTTATGCAGAACTTTGGTTCCCATACTTTAGTTTGCCTGTTTTTAATTTACTTTTAATTTATTTTTAAATTATTTGGTTTTTAATTTTTAATTTTAATTTTTAGATGTATTTTTAAATGTAATATTGGTTTCTTGCTATTCCATTTGTTTTGCTTTGACTCTCTGTGGAGCACTTTGTAAACATTGATATATACACATATATATATATGTATATTATATATACAGGACTGTCTCAGAAAATTAGAATATTGTGATGAAGTTCTTTATTTTCTGTAATGCAATTAAAAACAAATGTCATGCATTCTGACCATTACAACAACTGAAATATTGCAAGCCTTTTATTCTTATATTGCTGATTATGGCTTATTAGCTTAGAAAACTCAAATATCCTATCTCTAAATATTAGAATATCATGAAAAGTATACTAGTAGGGTATTAAACAAATCACTTGAATTGTCTAATTAACTCGAAACACCTGCAAGGGTTTCCTGAGCCTTGACAAACACTCAGCTGTTATAAATCTTTTTTTTTACTTGGTCTGAGGAAATATTAAAATTTTATGAGATAGGATTTTAAAGTTGTAAGTAAGCCATAATCAGCAATATTATAAGAATAAAAGCTTGCAATATTTCAGTTGATTTGTAATGAATCCAGAATGCATGTATTTTGTTTTTTTGCATTACAGAAAATAAAACTTTTTATCACAATATTCTAATTTTCTGAGACAGTCCTGTATATATATAATATATATATATATATTATATATATATATATATATATATTATATATATATATATTTATATATATATATATATATATATTATATATATATATATATATATATATATATATATATATATGTATATTATATATTTATATTTATATATATATATGTATATTATATTTATATATATGAATAATATATATATATAAAGGACATCTTTTTATATCTTATGATGCTGTATCTGTCACGTTTTAAATCTATACAAGGACCTTTTATATTTCATGTTGATTTTGGCGGTCCCTGACATGTGGTTCAAAGCACCGGAGTCCCTTTTAAAAAACTCATTTTACTGCAGCAGGGTCTGACAGTCTGCCCCTCAGTCCTGGTTCTGTTCTGCCTACAGCCGCGGGGCTCTCCGGCCCGGTGGCCCCGATGACGAGCATGAAGAACAAAACAGACAATCTTCTCTCTGACGGTCTCGTATAGCGATGCAGGTCATGTAGAAGCGTCAGGATTAAACAGACTGTTTTCACAGTGATTTTAAGTTTCCTCGCCACACAACTTGAAGTGGAAATGACAGCTTATTTATTTACCTCTATATTATTGTAAATACGGCACGTGTTTTTAAGCTGAGAGCGTTGAAACAGGTTTAGGGAAAGACCTTCTTCATGGTTGAAAGAGCAGCGTGTTGATTGACTGATTCCTTTCGAACACATTTCGGTCTCTGCACGTCTTCCAGCAGCTCAACCAGGTTTCTCTCAAGGACAACCAACTTCAAAGGGAGGGAAAAGAGGAATATGTGGCAGTGTGAGAACATCACATCACTTTGTGCTTTGGGACTAAAAAGTTCGTTTTTTTGCCCTTGGAAATAAACAATCAAAGATATTTTGAGGACAGACTCATTTGTCATCGCGGGAAACAACTCTACTTCACATACACCCGTCAATACCTTGTAATTTGTCTGCCGGGCTCTATTTATTCAAAGTCAATGTCAAAGTCAAAGTCAGTTTTATTTGTCAATTTTCCATATGTGCAAACATACAGAAGATCGAAATTGCGTTTCTCTTCTGTCCAACATAAAGTGAATTGTGCAACATAGAGTGCAAAAATAGTAAAAAACTTGTGAACATATAGACAACATAAAGTGCATAGACAACATAAAGTGCAAAAATAGTAAGAAACATGTAAACATATAGACAACATAAATTGTGCTAGCAGCATTCAGACATGTGAGTCTGAAAGAGGACGGAGTGGGAGGATGGGGAGAGTGTTCAGCTTCCTGACAGCCTGGTGGATGAAGCTGTTGGACAGCCTGGCGGTGTGAGCCGGAGGCTCCGGTACCTCCTCCCAGAGGGCAGGAGGCTGAAGAGACCGTGTGAGGGGTGGCAGTGGTCACTCACAATCGAGGTCGCTTTGCGGGTGAGGCGGGTGTTGTATATGTCCTGCAGGGATGGGAGGGGGGGGAGTGAGGCACCATGATCCTTCCAGCTGCCTTCACTATGCACTGCAGGCGTTCCTGCTGTGGTCTGTGCAGCTTCCGCCCACACAGTGATGCAGTTGGTCAGGATGCTCTCGATGGTGCCGCGGTAGAAGGTGCACATGATGGATGGGGGGCTCCCTGCTTTCCTCAGTTTCCGGAGGAAGTAGAGGCGCCTCTGTGCTTTCTTTGCCAGCGATGTGGTGTTTGCTGTCCACGAGAGGTCCTCACTGATTTCCACCCCCAGGAATTTGGTGCTGCTGACCTGCTCAATGTCCGCACCGTTGATGGTCAGTGGTGGGTGATGGGTGTGGCCTTTCCGGAAGTCAACAACGATCTCTTTGGTCTTGCTGTTGTTGAGCAGGAGGTTGTTGACTCCGCACCACGTGGTCAGAAGGTTGACCTCCCTCCTGTAGAGGGTCTCGTCATCCTTGGTGATGAGACCTATCAATGTTGTGTCGTCTGCAAACTTGACCATGTGATTGGTGCTGTAGCTGGTTTTGCAGTCGTGAGTCAGCAAGGTGAAGAGCAGGGGACTGAGCACACAGCCCTGAGGGGCCCCTGTGCTGAGTGTGATGCTGCTCGAGGTGTTGTTGCCAACACGTACTGCTTGTGGCCCCTCACTCAGGAAGTCCAGCAGCCAGTTACACAGCGAGGTGTTGAGCCCCAGCTGGTCAAGTTTGCAGATTAGTTGTTGTGGGATGATTGTGTTGAATGCTGAGCTAAAGTCTATGAACAGCATTCTTACATAGGAGTCTTTTTGTCCAGGTGGGTGAGGCTGGGTGGAGAGCAGAGCAGATTGCATCCTCCGTGGACCGTTTGGCCCGGTATGCAAACTGGAAAGGGTCCAGAGTGGGGGGGAGAATGGATTTGATATGCGACATGACTAGTCGTTCAAAGCACTTCATGATTATGGGGTCAGTGCCACTGGACGATAGTCGTTGAAGCAGGACGGAGTGGATTTCTTTGGCACAGGTATGATGGTGGTTACCTTGAAGCATGATGGAACAACAGCTTGTCTCAGAGAAGTATTAAAGACATCCGTGAAGACGTCCTTAAGCTCCTCTGCGCAGTCCTTCAGCACACGACCAGGGATGTTGTCTGGACCTGTTGCCTTGTGGGTGTTGATGGACGAGAGAGTCCTCTTCACGCTGGCAGCAGACAGGCACAGAACCTGATCGTGGGGAGGGGGCGGAGTCTTGTGTGGACGAGTGCTGTTCTGTGCTTCAAACCGGGCAAAGAAGCTGTTGAGGTTGTTTAGCAGAGAGATGTTGCTGTCGCAGTTCTGTGGCGTGGGTTTATAGTCTGTGATGGTCTGAATGCCCGCCACAGGCTGCGTGGTGTCTCTGCTGTCTTTAAAGTGCCGGGTTATCTTTTTGTGTAGGAATTTTTGCTTTCCTGATGCCGTGGGACAGGTTGGCTCGCTGTTTTCAGGTCCATTTCGTCCCCAGCTCTGAAGACCCTATTTCTAGTCCTCAGCAGCCGATGGACTTCCCTGTTAGCCACGGCTTCTGGTTAGCCAGTGGTGATGGTCTTTACATGGGTCACATCATCAATGCACTTGCTAATGTAAGAAGTAACAGTGTCTGTGTACTCCCCAATGTCTGTGTGGTCGTTGTATGTGGCTGCCTGTTTAAACATTCCCCAGTCTGTTGAGTCAAAGCAGTCTTGGAGGCGCAGGAGGCCCCTCTGGCCACACCCGTACCTGCTTCAGAACCGGTCTGGAGGCTTTCACTCTGGGTCTGTATGCTGGCATTAGCATGACGGTGATGTGGTCAGAGAGACCTATGTGGGGGAGGGGGGAGGCCTTGTACGCTCCTTTGTGGGTTGTGTAGACCAGATCCAAAATGTTGTCTCCTCTTGTAGGGAAATCAACATGCTGGTGTAGTTTGGGAAGGACAGTCTTAAGGTTTGCATGGTTGAAATATCCAGCAAAGATGGTGAAGCCGTCTGGGTGAGCCGTCTGTTGTTCGCTGATACAGTTCACAAAGTGCCGCATTTCTATCACTGTTGTTGGAGGTCGGGGGGATGTAAACAGCGACTAGCAGAATCGCCGTGAATTCCCTCGGCAGATAAAAAGGACGGCACCTTAGGATCATAAACTCCGCCAGTGGTGAGCAGTGTCTACATACCACGGCAGCGTCCCGGCACCATGCGTCCCGGATGTAAACACATACCCCGCCGCCGCGAGTTTTCCCTCCATCAGCGAGGGCTCTGTCCGCTCGGTAGCATGTTAGCTGCTCCAGTCTCACAGCAGAGTCGGGATGTTGTCGTTTAGCCATGTTTCCGTGAAGATAAGCACACAGCAGTTCCTCACGTCTCGCTGCTCCGTCTGCAGCAGTCTAATGTGGTCCATTTTATTGTCCAAGGATCGCACATTAGCCATGATAATGGATGGTATGGCTGGACGAGTTGGCCTAGCCGCTAGCCTAGCTCGGGTTCCTCCGCGCTTGCCCCTCTTCTGCTTCCTCTCACAACGCTTGGCGCCTCCTTTCTGGGGAGGAGTGGCAGTCGAGTCCGTGTGGTCGGTGTGGTCGTAGGCCGGCGAAGTAATCCGTGCTCCGCGAGTGTTTCCGCTTGTTCAGCGTCCAGAGTGCCGTGTAGTTTGGTCCTGCCGATGGTTAACAGAACCTGGCGACTATATTTGGGTTCCGACGTAGACAGACGAGGCGAAGACGAACAATTTTTGGACGAACTTTTGCACAAACATTTAGAAACAGAACAAAACACCAAATTGTCAGGACAGAGAGGGGCCGCTGCGTCCGTGCGCGCCGCCATCTTGTTAACATTTATTCCTCCCAATGCAGCGGCAAGAAAGACTTGTTCGGCCGCGAGGGATCCATCCATCCCTCCTCGTCCCCGATGACGAAGACAAGAACCGGTGTGGAGAGAACGGGATCTGAAATGCTGTCCTTCCTTTTAGCTCGGTCCTCCTGGAAATCCCCTGAGCTGCAAGCAACAAGTCCACGACATAGATACGAAAACAAAGCCGGCTGAAAGTAGCTGTATGGATGTGAGTCAGGGACTTTTCATCATTATTTTGTTTTTTCTTCGCTCTTCTTCATTTTTAGCACCTGAACTGCGTTGAAGTGTTTTTGCATCCTTGCTGCTCCTGGTTATCCCACCTGTCATCGATCTCTTAAGTTATCTCGAGAAAAGTTTTGTCTTATGATTTCTTATGTCTGTTGACAGCAGGAAGATATAATCTCAAGCATATTTACATTCAAACAGACAAAAAACTAAAAAATATTTTGCGTGGCTGGTATTGTCTTTTTGTGCGTCTGTAATTACTTTTTAAAAACAGCATAAGACAACCAATCCGTTGAATTGTTCATGATGTGTTATGGTCTGTGTGCGTGCTACTGAGCATTTCTAAAATTTCCTTTTTGAAAAAAGTCAGAACATATGTGATTAAAAGTGTATTGTTTGGATGGAATCTGGAACCAGTTAAACTCTCTGCTTTCATGTTTTCTCCATCATCCGTACACGCGATATCAACACGCCAGCCCTGAGCGTCCGTTCTTCATCGAATCACCAGTGGGATCCTCGGAGCAGACCCGGCTGTGACTCTTTGTTGTGAGGAGACAGCAGCTGGGCGCAGCCGAGCTCCCAGGCTGCTGCTGTTTTACATCGTGCCTCCTGTTATTCTCTAATAGCAACGTCCTTTTGGGCCTAACTCTGCTTTCTCCCCGGAGTCCTTTTGACTTCACGTCTCTTCACGGACCCTATGAGACGTCGTAGATTCCATCTGCCTGATGGATCGTGGAGGTCTGGATCGTGGAATATGCCTCCTACCAACTATTCATCCACTCTGTCATATTCATTGTGTTGTTACTGTGTTTTAATTTGTGTGTAATGACTCCTTCTGGTCACATGACATCTATGACACCTGTCCATCCTGGAGAGGGATCCTCCTCTGTTCTCTCCCTGAAGGGTTCTTTTTTCCCGAAGGGATGGGGGGTTTGGTTGTTCCTGATAGGATGTGAAGGTCAAAGATCAGGGATGTCTATGTGTACAGATTGTAAAGCACTCTGAGGCAAATTTCTAATTTGTGAAGATGGGCTTGAATTAATTAATTAAAGACAACGGGTTGTGTTTTGAATCCCATCTCGTGCAACACATGTGTACGTAAATTCTGAAAGGCAAGTGAGAAAATAATCTGGTGAAAAGATAAGGTGGAAAAAGGTCATGGAGGTAAAGGAGTGTGTTTCTGGTTGTAATACTCATTTCGGCCACAAGAGGCTGAAAATGCACCACTGATCCATGTTCTAAATAGGACTCAAAGTGTTCATGTATTCCCTAAAGGCAGATTAAAATACATTTCTAGCCAAAGGAAAAGCATGACAGTAAGTTTAGATAACTTTTAATACATTTCACACAAAGGATCTTTTCCATAATCTAAATAAAAGGCAACTCTTTTAACATCAAGCCCGCTTTTCCATGAAGCGGAAGTTTATTTTGAAAGCCTTGTAGAAGACAAGTGTATTTGAAAAACGATATGTAAACAAGTGTATAGAAACTGAGTGCCACTGAACGAGCTGCATTCAACACATCGGTGATATTCAATCTGTACGTCGTGTTTTTAGAGCGCATGGAGAAAATGAAACGACCTCCATGAAAAGATTATCAAGAAAACAAGCAACACTTTAAAAAAAAGAAGAGTGCCATCTCTTAAAACTTTTAAATTTTTTTTTTAATAAGCTAAAAAGGAAAGTGCCAAATTCTTTTTTTTTTTTTTTTTAGAAAAACAAATGGTTAAAGGATCCTTGCCAAATTTCCACACCTTCCTTTTATCATTAGAAAACAAATGGTCTAACTATCACGTCATTCCAGATCCTGCTTCCTTTATCATTAGTCAGTCCAGCTCCTTCAGCTGCCTGGTCACTCCCTTAGATCCTCATTCCTTCACCTGGTCCCATGCCTGCCCTCACCTGTTGCCCATTCCCTCGTTAGTCCCTCATTACCTTCACCTGGTCCTCATGCCCGTCTCACCTGTTGCCCATTCCCTCGTTAGTCCCTCATCACCATCACCTGGTCCTCATGCCGTCTCACCTGTTGCCCATTCCCTCGTTAGTCCCTCATTACCTTCACCTGGTCCTCATGCCCGTCTCACCTGTTGCCCATTCCCTCGTTAGTCCCTCATCACCATCACCTGGTCCTCATGCCCGTCTCACCTGTTGCCCATTCCCTCGTTAGTCCCTCATCACCTTCACCTGGTCCTCATGCCCGTCTCACCTGTTGCCCATTCCCTCGTTAGTCCCTCATTACCTTCACCTGGTCCTCATGCCCGTCTCACCTGTTGCTCATTCCCTCGTTAGTCCCTCATTACCTTCACCTGGTCCTCATGCCCGTCTCACCTGTTGCCCATTCCTCGTTAGTCCCTCATTACCTTCACCTGGTCCTCATGCCCGTCTCACCTGTTGCCCATTCCCTCGTTAGTCCCTCATTACCTTCACCTGGTCCTCATGCCCGTCTCACCTGTTGCTCATTCCCTCGTTAGTCCCTCATTACCTTCACCTGGTCCTCATGCCCGTCTCACCTGTTGTCCATTCCCTCGTTAGTCCCTCATTACCTTCACCTGGTCCTCATGCCCGTCTCACCTGTTGCCCATTCCCTCGTTAGTCCCTGTCTACTCAGGTTCCCTCACTTGTCCTCTGACAGGTTGTCTTGTGTTTTCCGACCGAGCCCTCGAGCGTTCCACAGTGTGTTTGATTATTCTGTCTGATCCGTTCCTGACGAGGCTCTCAGTAAAGAATCTTTATTTGAATTATCTGTCTCCTGAGTCGTGCATTTGGGTCCACCCTGATCCCACCGTGACATGGTTTGAATTTAGAAATGTAATCCCGGTAGAACCGGTTCTTAACTCATAAACACGAGTTAGATCAGTGAACATGGATCGCTTCCCGCTCAGGGCTTCCATACATCCACAAACACACAAGCTACACCTGAACCGCTTTGAATGACGCTGGTGGAGAACATCTGTCCGTCCCACTGAAAACAGAGTCGTGATGGACCCTCTTTCTGTTCACTTCCTTTCCACGCAGGATTATGTTCTCCCTTTGAGCTCAGAAGCCAAAGTCCCAGACTCCAGAAGCCGTGTCTTCTTCACCAAAACATTTCTCTGCTGACGGGAACTTCCGAGCGTCTTTTTTTTCCGCACTCTCAGATTCTCACACATACATTTTTGAGTTTTGCGAAAACAGTTTTGGCGGTTGCACGCCGAGCCCCGGGGATTATTGTCATAGCCAACCCCGATATTATAGAATTACAGTCAGACAGAGCGACTCCTGCTGCCGCGCGGACAATTACTCTGCGGCCTGGTTCTCGGTGGAAAAGCTGCATTAGAGAGAAGCCTCGGTCTATCAGATGCTGAAAAGTATTGGCAGATAATGTGTCAATAACCAAGAGGGGCTCAAAGGGGGTCCGACTCCGCTTTATTAGACGGTTCCTCTCCAGGAAGAAATGCAACACCGGTGGGTTTTGTGCAGAATGCAGACGAGCTGCGGCCATTTAGACGTTTCTGTTTGGTTCTTCGGCCGTAAAGCGAGTTATTTGCACGATTGCAGGTTTTACTCTGTCAAAAACGAGACTTGAACCTCTTCAAAGACTTTCTCAATCTGCAGGAGCTGCTTGAGTAGAACCACACTTTCACATCAGATGTCTAAAGATTTGATGGCTTTTCACAGCAGCGTTTGAGGCTGAGCAGTGGGCTGCCTCCATCTTGTGGCCAACGTCTCCTCCTACATGTAAAAACCCAGCGTGCTTAGAGATCCCTGTTCTCCTTTTGCCCCAGAAAGAAGAGGAAGGCTCAAGGTGGCAGTGTACCTCCACCACTCGTTTTACTTCACACTATCGGAGTCACAGAGAGAAAGAGAAGATGTGCATACGCTTAAGTACAAGGCTTCCAAGTCACTGTCCCAGCAATGGGATTATCATTATTTATTATTCATTTAATCTGGTAAATAAAACCAGATTAGACATCTAACTTTCAAGCGGGATTAACACAGAATAATAGAATAAACCATCATTTATTCAAGCAAACGTTAAAATATACAGTATATACACTATTGTTTAAAAGTTTGGGGTCACTTAGAAATGTCCTTATTTTTCAAAGAAAAGCAGTTTAATTAAGTCAATTAGGATAACATGTAATTAATCATAAATACCCTCTATACATTGTTAATGTGGTAAATGACGTTTTTTAATGAAATATCTGCGTAGGTGTATAGAGGCCCATCTCCAGTGTTCTATCGGTACATTGTGTTCGCCTTAGAAGACTAATGGAGGGTTAGAAAACCCGTGTGACATTATGTTAGCACAGCTGAAAACAGTTATGCTGGTGAGAAAAGCTATAAAACTGTCCTTCCTTTAAGATAGAAATTTGAAAAACAAAATGTATATATAATTAAAATCATTATTTCTAACCGTGACCATATTTTCTATTTATTTTGCAATTCATTTGATGAATAAAAATGTCAGTTTTCATGGAAACCCCGAAATTGTCAAACTGTTGAACGGTATAGTGTATATAAATAAATAAAAACATGTATTATTTATTAGGCCAGTGGATCAACAGGTAACCAGGTGATGCAGGTGATTCAGAGACTTTCTTTATGTTGCGTTTCCGTGTCTCAACTGGGATCTTTTTTCCTTTTATACTTGGTAAATTTTGTTGTCACTTTGAACCCCTCGCACCCTTTTGAACTACCTCCAACTAATACTGTGCTAAACAATATTTAGTTTGACATAACTTCATTTGAAACTCTAAAAATCTAACTTTTTCCAAACATACCACATTTTTTTCAAAGAAACGTAAAAGTGTTTTATTTCCATTTGATGGAATGGAGCGGCCGTCAGACACACACAGTCGTGGGTTTTAATCGCCGTAATCATGGAGCTATAAAGTTGTAATAACAAAATACAAGAGTACGAAACTTTCAGACGGTGTTGAATAATCTTAGATATATATATATATATATATATATATATATATATATATATATCCACAAGTTAATTAAGAGGAAACAAAAGTGCCGATGAAGAGGCGAAGTCCTTCCAGTGGAACCATGATGGCAGACTTCACTCCCTTCTTTCCTTCATCCAGCAGATGTGGTTCCTGAAGACATTCTGTCCTGTTATTTGTGCATCACTTACATGTAATGTCTTGATAATAATAGGTAACCATGGGTAATTATTATTTCCCCATGACAAGTGGGTAAACCCCCTCCACCGATGAAGACCATGAGAAGTGGAGCTTGAGTTAATATGAACAAATTACTGTTTCCATAGTTTACCCAGCGTCCCTCAACTTATTTCAAATGGAAACTGAAATGTATCTGGTGTCAATGCAGGTGAAATATTTTAATATCAAGGACTCTATATTTATCTTATTGGGTAACAACACACAGAGAACATTGCCGATGCACTCATTATCAGATGTAAAATGCACTTTTACTAGTATTTCAATTGATTGTTCTGCTAACAAAATAAAATCTCTAATATATTGTATTAATAAACCCACTTTTTGGGAAGCGGATCCTTCAAACAAGAAAAAAATGCCTTGATGAGAAGATAAAAAGCAAATGTATGATTTATTTCCAGACACCTTAATGAGCAACAACTTCTAAACTCTTCAAAGAAACCAATTATTTTGTTATTTCTAGCCTCAGGACATGTAACAATATGACCTTTTGATCATTTTCAATATTAAAACATGTAACTTCGCTCACTCTTTGTACACAGAGTTTTCTCTCGGAGGCGTCTGTTTGCATCTTTTTTCCAAAGCCCTCCGTGACACGATGTCCACACGGTGTCTGTTGGGTCCCATGCCGCATTTGGGGGTTTTCAGGTAAATATGTTCCACCGCCCATCATCTTTAACCGCTTACCTTGGTCAGGACCTTCACAGCTTCGGGCCATTTAGAGTCATCAGTTAACCTAAGCTGCGTGTCTTTGGACCGGAACCAGGAGAGCACCTACCGCCGACACAGGGACAACAACATGCAAACTTCACCCAGAAGAGAACCAAACCCATTTCCAGCATGAGCTGTGACGATCACACTGAAACCGAGAGCTTCGTCCCGTGTTCTCCGAGCCACTCTTCAAACACACGGGCCGGTGGGCTCGGTGTACCGGCATCACCAGGTGTGTATGTGTTGGGTGTAGCGGGCCCGCCAGTTGTTAGGACCGATGCACACGAGTCTCTGGCCGATTGTCATGGTACCAGAGGCGCTACATCCTCCACCCCCACATTCCTCGAGACCGAGACGCCCCATCTGCCACAGCTGTCCTTCGACGGGGCCCGTCCAGCGCCTGCTGGACCCCAGCTGTGGTTCCTGCCGTGTCGTCCCCGTCCGAATGCCACCTGGCCGGTCCTGCCAGGTGGCATGTGTCAAAGATTAAGCAACGCAACCGCGAACCGTTACGGTTCCTTCACTTACACTAACAGAACATTTGACATCAAAACTTCAATTTGTCACATTTGTTATAAACATGACATCACTCCTCTTATTGATTAGTTAATTCATCTTCATTTCATTTTTTTCTTTTTTTCCCTTGCCTGGAAACCAATTCAATTCCATGTGCATGCATACGTTCACATCTGCCATCATCAATGTATTTTGTTTCTTTAAATAAATAAAATAATTAAATATATTTTTTTTAAAGCTCACGCACACACATGCACACATGTACACATGCATTTTTCTTTATTTATTTTTATTTCTTTCTTTCTTTTTTCTTTTTCTCAATACTCTGACTTTATGATGTTGTATAATAATTAAAACAAATTAAAAAGATAACATCCACACAAAAAAATCAATTTGTCTCCTTATTAAGATAAGTGAGATTATCTAAGAAATTGAGTTGCTGAACGGTTAAGTCTTCAGTTCTATTGAACTTTAATTTCCAGCAATGCTTTGAAATGTCTTTTTCTCTCCAGGTTTCCGTATCTGCCTTCATGTCAATCAGCCGTCATGTTGCAGCCTCAAATATGTTGAATCATGCATTCATGTACGTTAATTGAGTTTCATGGTCCAGTAGGATGTGTCAGTTATTGTTGGTTCAGTGCCTCATAATTGAACTTTCATTTACATTTGTAAATACTGCCGTGAGAACTCGATGGTTGGTGGTGTGGCCCGGTGTCCCCCCTGAGGGGCCTCCAGCCCTGAACCCTGAGGGCCTCATCTGACGTCACCTGTTAGATGGCTGAGGGTGAGAGGCTTAAGAGGCTGGAAACGGTAATAATATAATTCATGTTACCATGACAACGTCCTAAAATGTTCTGTACAATTGTGTTTACACATTTTACTCGCTGGTTTGAACGTGATGAGAGGTGCATGTCAAATAATGTATTTTGTCTTTTTTTATTTATTTTTTACGCCTTCGATAACCAAATGAAATGTTTGCTGAATAAATCTGTATTATAATCTCTGCTTGCATTCCTGTTCTGTTATGTGTTTCAAGGACTATCTTTAATCTCTTTAATCTTCAATGTTTCTGTGTGAATTAAAAATGCCAGGCTGAAAACCCTTGTGTCATCCTCTTTGTTTACCTTTCTTTCTTTTCTTTTTTTCCCATACCAGTCCGTGTTTGATGCGACATCAAGCCGGTGAGTGTGGGATTGGGCTCGGGCCTCGGTTCCCCGAGGCCTCGTACTCTCCTCTCGCTCCCTGGACCTGCTGCCATCTAACCGTCCACGAGACGCCCACCGTCTCTCTCCCGCTCCCGCTGGTCACCTGACATCCCCTCCCACACACACACACCTGTCCCCTCTGGACCTCACCTGCCCCGCTGTCCTCGCCCGTTGTCAGCGTTACCTGTTTCTGTTTCCTGCACCTGAGACTCTTCTCAGCTTTTGCAGCTTCTCCATAAAATCTGAGAAGCGACCCTATCTCTGCACGCGTTCCCTCGGTTCCTTCCCTGACACCTACACACCTGTGAATGTAAAGCTGATGTACACATATGCACCAATCACAATAGAAAGTAAAATACCTGTTTTCCAAGAGGATTATGTCACATATGGAAATGTAGGAATTTTAAGGCTCATAGATAGATTTTTTTTATTTATTTTTATTTATATTGTATTAGTGTTCAGAATCTCACATACACATATTAAAAAATTTCAGATTCTTTGTATAAAGAGAAGTAAAAAACAAAAAAATAAACACATATGCAAATAAAGAAACAAAAACAATACCATAGGAACAAAACTATAAATAAATAAAGCAGGGAGAAATCATTTTCTATAGAGTAAAGAAATACAGTCAGGCCATTTATCTGACATAGTTGCACCACTTTTGCCAGTGCTTAAGAGATGTTTCCGTTCTTTGATATAGAGTATTTTTTATACATATTTCTACTCATTGAAGGATGTGTTTGATAATTTAACAGCTATATTATTATGTGGATGGGACACATTTGGGTAGCAGGGTTATTGGGTCATCCATAATTTTTTTTACACAGTGGCACCTACTTCCTTGCTATGTTATTATTTCAGATACTTATCTTCCTGCTTTAGTTTCAAGAAAATACTTCAACACAAGTTGTAAAAAAGAAGTATGGAACAGCAAAGCAGCTAATTTGCATTTTCTGTGAACGTTGAAATCTACATTATTGACACAAAATTACTATTATAAGGATTGAATATTATCACACACCTCAAAATGAATCTGCTTTTCAATATTTGGAAACTTTTGACTGAACATCCCACCAGCCTAAAACTTTTTTCCCCCTTTCTTCTTCATTTTCGAGTGAAGATTTATAGTTTCAGTGTCAGAGGAACAAGGAAAAGTGTAGTATTTAATAGTAGTTGCAGTTGGGACTCGGGTGTGTTGTCGGTTCCCTCAGAGACTCTGAACCCAGCAACAGGAGTGTGTTGTGTCTCTCCAGGAGGTGTTTGACCCCACTGGCTGCTGAAAGAGGCAGAACATGACCACGCCCCCTGTTGATCAGCCCGTGTGTCTATTGGCTGCTGGGACTCATTTGGCGCCTGGATGTGGCCGCTGTCAAAGGGTTTATACTATTAAAACTCCCCCGAACTCCTCCATCCTCCCTGACACTTGTTGCTGCTGCCCCGCGCAGCACCGGGAGAGGCCACCTGAACCGCTCCGGCATTTCCTTTCCGGATTCTTTTTTCGTTCCCGCGGGGAGTGATGAACTCCATCGACCCTCAGTCCCATCACCAGCAGCAGCACCACACCTCCCCGACCGTCGGCTCTCTCCCACCCAAGGGCGCCCAGGAGGCCCCTGCCGACATGGCCGCCGTCTACTGCGACAACTTCAGCAGCATGTACCACCAGCAGAGCCTCCAGGGCGCACAGAGACCCGCCGGCTACGGCCTCGGAGATTACGCATCGTCTCCAAACCCGTACCTGTGGATCAACGGGCCGGGCGTCAACTCCTCCGCGTCCTACCTGCACGGGAACAACCCGGCGTCGTTCATCCCGCCGTCCTACGGCTCGCAGCGGCAGTTCCTGACGAACTCACCTGGCTTCGGCGGGCCCGACCTCGGCTGGCTGTCCATCGCCAGCCAGGAGGAGCTGCTGAAGCTGGTGCGGCCGCCGTACTCGTACTCTGCGCTCATCGCCATGGCCATCCAGAACGCGCACGAGAAGAAGCTGACCCTGAGTCAGATCTACCAGTACGTCGCCGAGAACTTCCCGTTTTATAAGAAGAGCAAAGCCGGCTGGCAGAACTCGATCCGGCACAACCTGTCTCTGAACGACTGCTTCAAGAAAGTGCCGAGGGACGAGGACGATCCAGGTACCGTGAACGCACCAGAGACGATGTTATTCTGAACAACATGTTGTGTTTGAGGACAGTTGGGAATTATATATACGAATACAACTCCTCGCGTAATTAACATTTAGTTTATTCCTTAAATCGCAAAATGTTAAAATGACAAAATAATAACAATAATAATATATATGTATATATGTCTATTAAATATATATGTATTCATCATAGTTTACTTGGAGTTTAATGAGTTGTATGTGTGGTCCAAGAAGGCTTGGCAATACTCAAAACTAACTGATGCTGTGTTGGAATCTTCTAATTTATTTTAAAGGCAACAAGTTATTTAAAATATGTCAAATATTGCAGCCGCTATAATAAATATAGTAATGCAAATTTCAAAGATAAATTCTTTTAGATTCATAGAAATGTATTACCAAGTCATTTTAAACAGCACAATATAATAACAGTAATTAAAGGCAGCCTTTAATTAAATCGGATCGGATATTTAAAAAAGTCCTATAAATATGACTTGACTCCTAAATACAGGTGCATGTATTGTACTCGAACATGACAGCAATGTTGCTTTTAATCCTAAATTGTTCTAGAATAACAGACAGCCCAAAATGTGTTATTTAATATTGTTCCCTTAAATACTCAACACAGGCCTCCAGACATATGAGGAGATAAATAATAAGACTTTTTCTTAATGATATTGGTTATGATACAATTTGAAATTGTCTTCCCATTGTGTTGAGACATAACTTTATGGGAAAGTTAAGACATAATAAGTTTGACATATTTGGCCCCACAACTTCCATAAAAAACCCAGATATAAGTTCTAATATGTCATTTTTCTCAATTACAGGAAAAGGAAATTACTGGACGTTGGACCCGAATTGTGAAAAGATGTTTGACAACGGAAATTTCCGCAGAAAACGGAAAAGGCGTTCGGATCCGAGCGGCGCAGGGGGAGCGGAGGCGGGGGCCACAAAGGTCGAGGACGGCCGGCCGCCTGCGGCGTCCTCATTGAAGCCCTCAGACAGTCCTCAGCTCCTGGGGCCGCCCTCGCCGGAGACGGAGGCGATGAACGAGAGCCACAAGAGCTCGTCGTCGTCTTCGCCGCCCGGACCGGCGTCGGCCGCTCCTTGCTTTAACAACTTTTACAGCAGCATGTCGACGCTCAGCTCGGGGGCCCCCGGCCGGCAGGGGTCCCTGGGTCTGGTGAACGAGCTGTCGAACAGGAACATTACGGCCCTGAGCCCGTACCACCTCAACCACGGCGGGCAGGACACGGGGGCGCCGGAGCACGGCGAGGGCTTGCATTTCAACCGCGGAGTGTACTACAACGCGTTCGGCGGCGGGCAGAGCGGACAGTTCAACGGCCACTTCTACAACAGCTTCAGCGTCAACAGCCTGATCTACCCCCGAGAGGGGACCGAGCTGTAGGAGCCGACTGAGCGCTCCACTGGCACGTTGTCGAGCGCTTGAGCTGAACTTGATCCGACGAGCACTCGAGGAAAACAACCGGCCGGAAAGACCAATGGAAAAATTAGCACTTATCTTTTTACTCTTTTTTTTTTTCTTTTTCTTTTTTTATATCTATATCAAAGTTTCTGAATGCTGAACTATACGCAAAGTAACCACCACTGAACACTGATGTCTTTTGTAATATTTAAAGTACAGAGCGCTTCTTCTCTCCTCTTGTCTTTCGTGTTTAACCCTCCTGTTACCTTTAGGGTCAATTTGACCCCATTCAATGTTTAACGTCGGTGTTCTTTGGGGTCAATTTGACCCCAGGCTGTTTTTCACTGTGTCAAACATATAAGACGTATCAACTTTTTAATATATTTAAAGCGCTATTTAGGTAGTCAACAAACAAACATAAAGTACCTCACACTTAAACTTGGGAAACAATATTAATTCTAATAATTTTCTGGAGGTTTTAATTGCTGGGGTCAAATTGACCCCGAGGGTAAAATATGTTAGTAAATGTGAAGGTAACAGGAGGGTTAAGATGTAAATATATATTTTTTTGTAATTTTCTTTTTCGTTTAGCCAGTTTTGCCAAATCTAGCCCCATATTTCTTTGGAGCGGCCAAATTCTTGCAGTTGATTTCATATGCTGAAACTGTCTATTCATATTCATAATCAACTCAAAATCTGCCAAAGTTGCCTTCATGAGACCGCCGTTACCTCAAAACAACAACCCTGTGAGACGGAAGTGCCCGACGATGAAGGGCTCGCCTGTTTATTTAGAGTCCGAATGCAGTAACAGCTGATTTAATACAGATATGATCCCAGACGTATTGCCTGATTGTTTATATACTCCATATTGACTGAAACCACACCACTAAGGCTCATGTAAATACATGTGGACTTTATAAATGTGTATTTTTTTGTAAATTATGAAAAGAAAAAAATTGTTTGTCACTATTTATGCTATTTATGCAAATAGGCATTGTTTTTCTACTGATTTCTGAACATAGTTTGATTAAAGCAGAAGTGAATGACATCCAAAACACGCCGAGAACAGTATCACTAAAACCCATGTCATATATATATATATGTATATATATATATATATATATATGTATGTGTATATATATATGTATATAATATGTATACTGTATGTATATATGTGTGTATATACTCTATATATGTACACTACCGTTCAAAAGTTTGGCGTCACTTAGAAATGTCTATATTTTTCAAAGAAAAGCACTGTTTTTTCAATAAAGATAACATAAATCATAAATACCCACAATACATTGTTAATGTGGTAAATGACTATTCTAGGTGGAAACGTCTGGTTTCTAATGAAATATCTCCAGAGGTGTATAGAGGCCCATTTCCATCAACTATCACTCCAGTGTTCTAATGGTACATTGTGTTTGCTAATCGCCTTAGAAGACTAATATCTGATTAGAAAACCCTTGTGCAATTATGCTAGCACAGCTGAAAACAGTTATGCTGGTGATATAAACTATACAACTGGCCTTCCTTTGAGCTTGAAGTTTGAAGAACAAAATTAATACTTCAAATATTAATCATTATTTCTAACCTTGTCAATGTCTTGACTATATTTTCTATTCAATTTTCAAATTCATTTGATAAATAAAAGTGAGTTTTCATGGAAGACACAAAATTGTCTGGATGACCACAAACTTTTGAACGGTAGTGTATATTTATAAACTGTATGCTATATTATGGTTTCTCTCAAGATTCAGTGTGACAATCAATGAATGGCTTTTGTATCTATTGTTCTTTTTTATCTTTATACAGTGTATACAGCTTACAGGCAGTTTCAACTGTGACTATCAATAAATATCATGTGGTCTCTATTGTATTGTCCTGCATCATTTTCAAATAGGGCACCGGTCATTACCATTTGAATGCATAGCCATGAATTGACTTTAATCTCACATTAAATTACTTCCACTCCATTTCTCTCATACCATGAAAACAACTCAAACCTGTTCGAGCTGGCCGTGTTCCTGCGGCTCTTCTGTGATCTGAATTATAGTTTCATAAACTCAAGTGACCCGGCTGTGTACAAATTAAATCACAGAGCAGGATACGCTCAAAGTTGACTTAGTCGTCATAATCCAGTCTGAGTCATCATCTTCATGATCTGTGTTTGTATCTCACGCCGTACGACACCCACTGCCTTTTCATTACGATGACTTAAGACCGAGTTCACGTCCAACTCAAACAAGGTTTATCGGCCTTTTATTCCAGTAAGTCGGCGTCTCTTCCCGTCGGATCAGTGATTCGTGTTCGAGGAGAGACGTTTCCCTCGGGAGACAATCCTGTTGCTGAAAAACAGTCGCGTGGCCCGTGGATGGGAACCGTGTCGCTACACGAGACCCTGGATGAGAGCGAGTCGAAGGAGGAGCTCCGTGAAATGAAGTAATGCATTAATATAACTAGAATAGGCACTCGGTAGAGCGCAGATCTTCGCATATCACAAGATTGGGCATTGAATTATGAACATTTTGGCATTAGTTGCATGCCAATTGGATATAAATTGACCGCACTATGGTAAAAAGAAGATGTTGACCTTTTCATGACCTTGACCGAACTGACCTTTGACCCGATCGATCCCAAAATCTAATCAATGGTCCCCGGATAATAACCAATCATCCCACCAAATTTCATGCGATTCAAGAAGATTTTGACCTTTTCATGACCTTAACCTTGACCTTTGACCCGATCGATCCCAAAATCTAATCAAATGGTCCCGGGATAATAACCAATCATCCCACCAAATTTCATGTGATTCGGTTTAATGCTTTTTGTGTTATGCGAGTAACACGCATACAAATAAATAAATAGATAAATAAATAAATACACGGCGATCAAAACATTACCTTCCGCATTTTCAATGCGAAGGTAATCACAGAAAATGGTCTGAACATGAGCATGATGACTTTATCTTACAATCATTTCCTGGTGGTTTCCTCTGTAATCTGGTCACATCACGGGGGGGAAATGAGGAGTGTTCAACTGCCTCACCTTCAGTTAATTCATTTTAAAAGAATTGCCTTTTCGTGAATGCAGCTTAACCTGCGAACATAAATAAATGTCTTCTTCACAATCATACACATGTGAAATGTATTTAAATTGATGTGGCTTTAACCCTCCTGTTACCTTTCGGGTCAATTTGACCCCATTCAATGTTTAATGTCGGTGTTCTTTGGGGTCAATTTGACCCCAGGCTGTTTTTCACTGTGTCAAACTTATAAGAAATATCAACTTTTTTATATATTTAAAGGGCTATTTAGGTAGTCAACAAACACACATAAAGTACCTCACACTTAAACTTGGGAAACAATATTTATTCTAATAATTTTCTGGAGGTTTTAATTGCTGGGGTCAAATTGACCCCGAGGGTAAAATATGTTAGCAAATGTGGAGCTTTATTTTCAATAAAATAAATTGTCCCCAAAAGTCTGATATAATTCTACTTCTATTTATTACATCACATATTTCTTCTATGCATTGTTACAATGAGATACAGAGTTACAAATGTTTCTTTTAAAATCCCACTCCATCCTGCATGTTTCTCTAATTCCTTCCTGAGAGAGCGTGTAATCGTTCTTTCTGATGGAGAAAAAAAAACATCACAGCTGATGTATTTTGGCAAAACTCAAGAGAGAAAGTTCAAGTTTGGAGACGAGCCAAGCTCCCTGCAAAGACACCGCGGTTGACGGGCGTCTTGATTCAGAAAACAAAGAAACAATGCAGCTATTGTCCCTGGTCCTTCACGCCAATCCCCACGTCTCAATTAGGGGCTCTCTGAAGAGAGGTGAGGATATCCCCCTCAGACCGACGGGGTTAACGCTTCTCCTTTGTCTCCGCTCTCCGACAGCGTTTGCCCCAAATTGAGACGAGGCCATTTTGCTTTGTTGCCGCGATCAATCGACGCATCGGGGGAAATTCCCTCCGCAAATATTTGCCACCCATCGTGCAGATCAGAGAACGTGATTTGATCGTATGTTTGGTTTTCACAGTTTATGATTCACACCACGCATGTGTGCAAGAGACTTCCAGTTGTGCTGACATTGATACGATTGTACAGTCGGTTTCGGACCTCATTGAACTTAACTAGTGTATAATTATGGGGATAACTGTAAACCCAATCTTATAACCTCTTTATTCCCCAGAGGGTATCGATCTAGTCAAAGGGTAAAAAACTATCTGACGAATACTTCGACTTTGGGTAATTTTCGTTTTCTTCATGAACTCAACTTCAACGCCAAGAACTCTCACTGTTGTGGTCCAAATGTGCAGAAGCAGCCGAGTGGGAATTATATTCGAGAGTTTGTCAAGTTTTTATTGTTCAAGCTACATTTTGTTTGTGAGTTAGTGAGTTAGTTAGTTAGTGAGTTAGTGAGTTAGTTCGTGAGTTAGTGAGTTAGTTAGTGAGTTAGTTAGTGAGTTAGTGAGTGAGTTAGTGAGTTAGTTAGTGAGTTAGTGAGTTAGTGAGTTAGTTAGTGAGTTAGTGAGTGAGTTAGTGAGTTAGTTAGTGAGTTAGTTGAGTTAGTTAGTGAGTTAGTGAGTTCGTGAGTTAGTTAGTGAGTTAGTTAGTTAGTGAGTTAGTTAGTTAGTGAGTTAGTTAGTGTTCAATAAAGTTGGTGCAGAATCGCCTCGTGCTTCATCCTGTAAAACTGAAGCTTGGTGCTGATCTTATTCAGTCCTCATTTTCATGAACACATTCGACATGAAATCATCCCGATCCACTGCCCAGAATACGATTCAGCTGACATTTACTTTATCATTTACTTTATCATTTACTTTGGTTTGAAACAAGAGTTTTTTCTTGTCTGTGAGGTTTTGATCTCCGACGCCACGGCGTCTCGATCTGATGCCCAGACCGTACCGGAGTTCGATGGCGGTCCAAAAACCTTTTTTCTGTCTGGCAGACGGTGCTGACTGGTGAATGGAAAGCCCCCGCCCCCCACACCCTCCTTCCTTCCTGTCAAGTGTGAACTTCTCAATTAGAGGGGATCCACTGACCCGGGCTCTGTTTCATCGGCGTCTCTCTTTTTTCCTCCCGGAACATCAGGCACCCCGTCCTAATGTGGCCCCGTACAGCTCCGTCAGCCCATGGTCGGCCCGGCTGGGAAGCAGTTTGAACACGTGACCCCGGGTGCCGTTTTCGAGGGGTGACTGTACACCGTAGGTTCATGTCCTAAAATGACCCCACGGGAGCCCTCAACCCGAACGGTTCCCCTGACCACAGACAGGGAGCTGGTGACACCTCGCTAATGAGAACCGTCTCACAGGGAGCACAGAAAGCAACCGGTACTGGTCCGATGCGGTCGGACCAGCGGCTCGGTTCACGACACGAGCGTCAGTCAAACCGGGACGAACTGGGTTGGAAATGTTCCGTTGGTTAACGCATCCACTGTGTGCAGAAGATCCTGAGTAGAGAAGAGTCCTTGACAGGTGAACTTCACCCCCAGGCGGCTCTAAATGGGACAAGAGGTAACCGCTTGAACTCCACTTCCCCAAAAATATTCATCATTCTACTTTAACACTGATGCTGCAAGTCTTTGATGTTTAAAAAAATTTTTTACGAAAGGACTGACGGAGAAAGAGTAAATAGCAGTGCGATGCTTTTCTTCATCAACGGGTTGGCCCAGCAGCAGGGAGAAGCTCCGGAGGAGGAGGAGGAGGAGGACGAGGACGAGGAGCCGCTGCTGCCTCCCACCTGGAGCTCCGACTGCAGGTCAAAGGTCGCAGCGAAGCCGGAGCCTGCACTCCGGATTTTTTTTGTTGCCATAATAAAATTTAAGCATAACATTTAAATTAAACCTGTTTAAAGTAAATACATCATATATTATATTCATCCATATACATTAAATACAACGTAAATACAAGTGTAAACAAGATCATTCCCTTTCGCTGACGCCTGGTGCTAATGTCCGTTGGTCTATATTATTCCCTCACTGAGGCCTGCCATTTATTCCAGAAGCTTCCAGATTGTGTTCATTTAAGTGGCAAAACAAAACTCTGAAGAGTTGTGATGTTAATAAATGTTTGACTTCAATTTGACAATTTTTCTAAATATTAGGTTCATGTAATCGAACCAAATACATTGGGTTTATGCATAATACCTGAGTAAGTTTAATTTAATTGATTCAATGTTGAGTTATTTAATTTATTCATGTTGAATGAACATGATTAAGAAACATGGATTGAAATTTCATTTTTTTACATTGGAGTTATGTGATCGAAATAGATGGAAAAGTGTCATGTAATTGAAATGCATCCATTTGAACTTTTCGGCGTAATTATTTTTTGGAGTGTGGTTTAGTCTGAGCTGTATGGAGGACTTAAAATGACTTAAGTATAAATAAATAAATGCATGAATAAATATAGGAATAAATAAATAAATGCTAAAATAAATGTTTAAATAAATAAATAAATGCTTAAATAAATGTTTAAATAAATACAGGAATAAATAAATAAATGCTTCAATAAATGTATAAATAAATACAAGAATAAATGTATAAATAAATACAGGAATGAATACATATAAGATATAACTCAACAGGACATCATTAAATAAATGTATTTCTACATTTTTGTATTTCTTCATTTATTTATATCTCTATTTATGTGTCCACACGTAAGTCATTTTAAGTCCTCCATAGAGCTGGAGGAGTTGCTGTTGAAACTATGCCGTCAATCATTCTGTCTGATTTTTGCAGGTCATCAGACCCGATTCTTGTTGACGGTCTCGATCGCTTACGTAGCTCATATAGAAGCATCAGTTTACTTCATGTAAAAAGCAGACGCTATATTGTTAAACAAGTGAATGCACAGTATGATCTGCAACATGTAGTAGATGTTCTCTATCGAGAACAGAAGTGTACCTACTCTAGGAAAAGAGAATATTTGCAAAATGTAATAAAGGTGGAAACCGTTTCGGGGTTGTTCAGTCCATATGTGCAGAAACGGTGAAAACTAAAAGCAGCAGCAGAGAAGTGGAGGAAGAACATGCGTAGGAAAACATCTTGATGGGATGTGTCCGGGAGGGAGGAGGAGGAGGTGGCGGTGAGGGTTGATCGGAGGGAGGAGGAGGAGGTGGCGGTGAGGGTTGATCGAGGGGAGGCTCGGGGAGGGGGTCCCGGGTGTGGTTTGATCCTGGGAGGCTCAATTAAGTGGTTGGTTTACCCCTCGTGTGGCGCTGGTGAGTCGGTGCCAGGTCAGCTCCGGGTTGAGGTGTTGTTCATTATTTTTCCGCCTGTCGGATCCCGTGAGCGGCGGCTGGAGACGGCGGCCTGGCGGCCCGGGAGCAAAGGGCCTGCCGGTGGGGTACGTCAAACACACTCAAAGCCCCTCCCCCTTTGCCAGGGGGATTACGATCAACAAAGCATGTCCCACACCTGCACCGGCCAGCACAATGGAAACTCCGCGGGCCAATGGAGACGCAGAGAGAGACCAGTTATTAGAGTCCCCCACCAATGAAATGGATTACATTAACCCCTTCTGGTGTTCTTCCTCCAGGAGCTTAAACATCGAACTGACAGACTCCACATCCCATTGAGAATAAAATGCCAGGAACATTTTGTTACAACAGCTTCATGCCGGTTTACCCACCAACGGGGAAGTATTGTGTCTCCACTGTTAAACCGTGTGGTGACCCGGTGGAGGGTTGCCGGGCGGTGGGTACCAACAGTACGTATTGTTGTTGACTGCACAAAGCACTGCAGTCAGAGAGGAAGAGCAGGCGTCTTAACCCTCCTGTTACCTTCGGGTCAATTTGACCCCATTCAATGTTTAACCCTCCTGTTATCTTCGGGTCAATTTGATCCCATTCAATGTTTAACGTCGGTGTTCTTTCGGGTCAATTTGACCCCAGGCTGTTTTTCACTGTCAAACATATAAGAAATATCAACTTTTTTATATATTTAAAGGGCTATTTAGGTAGTCAACAAACAAACATAAAGTACCTCACACTTCAACTTGGGAAACAATATTAATTCTAATAATTTTCTGGAGGTTTTAATTGCTGGGGTCAAATTGACCCCGAGGGTAAAATATGTTAGTAAATATAAAGGTAACAGGAGGTTAAACATTGAATGGGGTCAAATTGACCCTCAGGCAACAGGAGGGTTAAAAGACATGGGAACACAGGATCTGTAGGAGTCAGATTTTGAGTGTTTTTTGGTTTTCTAGACCTACGAGGTCTTGGATGGTGGAGCCATCCAGTGAATAAGTCAGGTGTCTGGCCAAAGAAAGCCCCACAGGCATCAGCTCAGCCTGGAGAGAGGAAACGTGTCGGTAAAGTCTGAAGTTTGGGTCTTTGGGGTCTCGGCAGTTTTTGGGGTTTCTTCGCACGAGAGAAAAAAGGCAACTTCAAAAAATAGATCAACAATGAATTCAAAGTGTCTCTTTTGTAGAAACGTAACATTTCAGAAAGCTTGACATGAAGAAATAATGATCTTAATGTGAAAAATAAACATTTCATGTTAAGTTCACTATTCCCCCGTAGTGACTTCAAAATGTATGTGACGGTACGAAACACTTCTTTAAAGTCAGACTCTCCACTTCAGCAGCTCTTCAAGTTTCATTGTATTCTGAAGTGTTTTTCATTTGGATTTGTTCATATGTAATTAATAACTTGATTTATTTATATAACATTTTATTCCTGAACACGTGTTTTTTTTATGGTCGTTGAGAACCTTTGACTCTAATATGTCAACATTGTTGAGTACATGGGCAAATTAACATTTATGCAAACTAATATATATATTTATTAACATACTGCCTCATTTGCGTTCCATTTCAGAAAAAAACGACGCAATTTAATAGTTTCGATGTTTACCCTATTCGCATGTACACATTTGTATAAAAATAAATATAAATATAAATTGTAAATACATGTACATGTATTCGCATGTACACATTTTTTAAATGTCCCCACTGTGGGACGAATAAAGGAATATCATATCATATCATATCATATGTAGCATCGCCCCTTAAGGGACATCTCGAGGGATCGTGGTTTTAGAGGAGAATCGGCTCATATTTGCCTCAGTTTATCAGGTCTGAGTATCTTTCACACATTTATGGGACACACACACGTCAACACGGCCGATCTTCAGACCACCATGATGGAATTTCAAACAGATTGCTCATACCACTCTAAAAAGTATGTGCGTATCTGTCTGTGGGGTGAAACGGTGGAATATTTGAACTGATGACATCAAAGAAAGTAAAAATCTGGTGATATTCGAGAAGCATAGACAGCATCGATGAAGCATCATAAGTAACGGTTAATGGGGACAAGTTCTTGAAATTCTGGTTTGTTTGTTTTGTTTTATGTAGATATGTATATGTATGTATTTATGTATATGTGTATGTATGTCTGTGTATATATGTGTATGTATATATATGTGTATGTGTGTGTGTATATATATATATATATATATATATATATACACTACCGTTCAAAAGTTTGGGGTCATCCAGACAATTTCGTGTCTTCCATGAAAAATCACACTTTTATTTATCAAATGAATATAAAATATAGTCAAGACATTGACAAGGTTAGAAATAATGATTAATATTTGAAGTATTAATTTTGTTCTACAAACTTCAAGCTCAAAGGAAGGCCAGTTGTATAGCTTATATCACCAGCATAACTGTTTTCAGCTGTGCTAACATAATTGCACAAGGGTTTTCTAATCAGACATTAGTCTTCTAAGGCGATTAGCAAACACAATGTACCATTAGAACACTGGAGTGATAGTTGATGAAATGGGCCTCTATACACCTCTGGAGATATTTCATTAGAAACCAGACGTTTCCACCTAGAATAGTCATTTACCACATTAACAATGTATAGAGGGTATTTTTGATTAATGTTATCTTTATTGAAAAAACAGTGCTTTTCTTTGAAAAATAAAGACATTTCTAAGTGACCCCAAACTTTTGAACGGGAGTGTATATATATATATATATATATATATATGGTTCTTTGAAATAAGTTTTTTTGAGAAATCATAGGTTAGGGCTCTTATAAGCTCGACAGCTTCAGCCTCGACCCTTTCGGTCCGCCACTTTCCTCTTTTGTTGAATTCTGATTGTTGTATATTTTGCTGATCGTAATAAAATAAACTCAAACTAAACTCAAACTAAACTCAAACACAACAGCTCTCGAGACAACGCGAGGTCGGAGCCGCTTCATCTCAGGAAGCGATGCAGTGGCGCGTCAATACCGTGAAGCCAGAACATGAATCCCGTTTATACTCCAACAGACCGACGGCCGTCTCCATGGTGGAAAGTCACTTGCACAATCTGCAGAATCTGGGATTGAAATGCAGCGCCGTGGTCCTTCGTCCTCCCTCGGCTTCATCGATCCCTGTCACCGGAGCGTCGTCTGATCCCGCGAGCTCAAGCCAACGACACGCCTCTGCGTCGCGTACGTGCGGCGCATCGGCGTACAGGGGAGCGGTCCGTATTCTCAGTGTCCCGTTTCTCAGACTGTATCAACAAGTAAACAGCGTTGTTTACCCATAACTGAGCGGCGGTAACTTAGCCCGCGAGTGTGTTTGGGGTTTTGTTTCTGACGTGTTTTGGAACAACAGAGCAGGAGGATACTCAAATATGTCCAACGACGGAGGGTGTCGGTCTCCAGGGAACTCGTCGTGGGCGAATTAGACCGAAGCTCAGAGGAATGCATGTTGCTGCCCTTGTCCTCAACCCCCCCTTCACACACACACACACACACACACACACTCCTCCTCTCTTTTCTCCTTTAATTGGGCCTGTTTTTCTGGCACCTCTCCAGATCACACTGTCACTTTACACTGCGTAATAAGCTATTAGCCCCGGCCTTACCGCCCCCCCCCCCCCCACGCTAATCGACATTGACGTGGTCATTGTGTGGGACCGGGACTCGGGACGGCACAGTCCGGCTATTGTTAGTGCCCCTGGACCTCGGAGCCCTGGACACCCACGCCCCCGGCCCGCCGAGGGATGAGGGGGTAAGGAGGGTAGGAGGTGAAACAGAGAGGGGTGGGGGGAGCGGGGGGGTGAACTCGCTCTCACTGCCCCCCCACCCCCGAGGACACGACAAAACAAACTGTAACACCTTCGGCTCGGCCGTCTTGCTTTTGCAAAAATATGACTTTCTGCCGCGTCCCCAAACAACGGAGCGCCTGTAGACGATGAGACTGAAGGTAACGCTACGGCTCACCTGTGACACACCGCCACGTAGGAAATAATTCAGTCGGAAATTCATATTTTGAGACACATATAAAGCTTCTTTTTTTCAGACTCATATTTTCCAGTTATTACCTTCGCATTGAAAATGCGGAAGGTTATGTTTTGATCGCCGTGTATTTATTTATTTATTTGTATGCGTGTTATTCGCATAACAAAAAAAGTTTTAAACCGAATCGCATGAAATTTGGTGGGATGATTGGTTATTATCCGGGGACCATTTGATTAGATTTTGGGATCAATCGGATCAAAGGTCAAGGTCAAGGTCATGAAAAGGTCAACATCCTCTTGAATCGCATGCAATTTGGTGGGATGATTGGTTATTATCCGGGGACCATTTGATTAGATTTTGGGATCAATCGGGTCAAAGGTCAAGGTCAAGGTCATGGAAAGGTCAAACTCTTCTTTTTACCATAGCACGGTCAATTTGTATCCAATTGGCATGCAACTAATGCCAAAATGTTCATAATTCAATGCCCAATCTTGTGATATGCGAAGGTATGCGCTCTACCGAGTGCCCGTTCTAGTCTTTTTCTGTTATGATGGATCAGAAAGAAGACTGTGCAGTTCAAGAGCTCAGAGGGCACAATGTTGTCTAATTTAATTTGATGGACACGTAAAAAAAATTAAAAAAAATACAAGGGAAAGAGTCTATAGTCATTGTGAGGCCTCCTGCTAACAATATTTAGGAAAATCAACAACAACAAAAGCCAAAATTAATGTTATTTCACTGAAATATCATTAATGTTAATTGATATAATCGATTTTTGGGGTTTTAGTTTTTGGTCGAGATCATGTAGTAATGGAAGTAATTTGTAATGATGAGATGTAATTAAGGTTGAAATAAAGTATTTAATAGGTAAAGCAAAGGTGTCTCATTGGGTGTGGTAAGTTGTAATGGGTTATATTAAAAATGTGACGAGGAATTATTATTATATTATTATCAAAATCATGCTGCAAAGTGAATGTCTGCTTGGTGCCAGCATGAAGTAGGAAACGTTGGCGTTGTGTAACGCAGAACCTCCATTCCAAGGGGAGTTTGGAAACACTAGTCATGAATAAGATGTCCGTACGTGCAGCTCCGCGTGATGTGACCGAGGAGGGAACCTTCCCAAACCACGTAACGTCTCCGGGACAAGTCCGGACACCTCCGGGCTGACGGTGAAGGGGTGAGATGAGGCCTTGGCGCTGCAGCCTGTCTGAGGGGGGGGGGTTGTATTTCGTGTCGGGGATGTACAGACGTCGAGCTCTTCGCAGAGCGCCAGTCCCTCATTTGTCCACAGGAGAGATTCTGAAGTTGTGCTGCTGCAGGATTGATATGCAGGGAGAAATACACACACAATCTGCTTCCACCCTCTAATCCAGCACCCCTCTGAGTTCAGGATCTCGAGTAAAGGTTCATCCAGAGGGCGGAATCAGCCTCCATGGCGAAGTAAGAGCGGAGGAGGGGTGTGTGTGTGGGGTACATTCGAATTTGCATGTGTGTGTGCTTTGAGAAGAGGGGTTGAGGAGAGGCTGTGAGAGAGAGAGAGAGAGAGCATCGTTCCTGATGTTTTCGAGGAAGCACGATGGTGGGGTTAGTGTGTGTGTGTGTGTGTGTGTGTGTGTGTGTGTGTGTGTGTGTGTGTGTGTAGGAGGTGGTTCTGAGGATCCTCATCCACTTTAGTCTGGGTTCACTGCTCTGAGGTCACAGACAAGCTGCTGGTCAACTCCTGGCCGTTGCGGCCCGCTGAGCCCACAGACTCTGGAGGGAAAGACGAGGCAACACAGATAATTCAAGGGGTCTAAGACCCCCCCCCCACACACACACACACACACACACACATCCACCCCCTTCTCAACTACATGGGGTAATTATTATTATTGAATTCATGAATGCAGTAAGATTAACATGTTAACTCACGGGGTCTTCAGTTCGGCCCTTTGAGCGGTGATCTGTTCCCATCGACAGATCCTGGAACGGGAGGAAGGGATCTTTCATTCATTTAAACTTTAAATAAAAGTTATTGCTTTCCATTTCTTTTCATGTGGTTTAAAAATCTACAGACATGAAACTTGGAGGTAGATGATCCATCAAAATATTGGCTAATATTGTAAATGACTATAATTATTACCTAAAGAATAAAAATCATTACATATCGACTCGGCAGTTGACATTTGAAGTTTGAAGGATTTGTAAACCTTTATGAAAAGACAACAAAACAACTACCAACTGGAAGGCAGGTCGATATTTTTTTAAACATCCTTTGACCGAGGACGTTCCTCTGGACGGCGACTCGCATGAACCTGGAAGAAACGACAACAACAAACAAACACAATGTGAGAGTTGTTGCTGGGAGGCGTGTGTGACGCGGTGAGCACGACATCGAGCGTCCGTCCCGAGGTCAGGAGGAGATGCGGGCCGCGGCGGCTCCACGGTGCTCAAAGCAGCAACAGGTGCTCGTCTGCTCCGATATTTAGTCACAGAATGGGTACGAATTTAAAATGTATACATATAACAATATTTGAAAATCATTTATTCAGGCGAATTGCCCAATTCCGAGAAAAGCGGCCTTCCAGCCGGTGTGCGATGTTTGACGATGGAGTCGATGAACCGCCCAGAGGTGTCGAGGCAGACCGCACTGTCGATCACAGAGAAGCGGATCAAATTAAAAGCAGATCGGATGAACGGGTGAACACATATTGGTCACCCTGAGTTCAGCCCCCCCCCCCCCCTGCTGCTTTACCGCCTCGCTAACCAAGCTCTGCTGGGCACAAATCCAGTTTTCTGTCTGAATTACCAGCTCCGCTTCGCAGAGGAAGGCCAGCGGGGTGAGAAGATCTCAGTCTCCCCTCCCCCAATACCACCCCCTGTCTGAACCCCTCGCGGAGCTGACAGAGCGTCGCGGATGGCCCTGGATTGCACCTGCACCGGGGGGTTTCCAGCTCCCCCCACTCCGCCACACTTTGGTTCACACACACACACATACACACACTCACACACACACACACACACACACAACCTCCAGGCCATAGACATCTTTCCATGTGGGTTTCAATCAGATGGCCTCAAATTCACCAAGACTCCAAAAGTTGTAACATGGATGAGAGAGGTGCTTCAAAATGTTTCTGACTGGAGGAAACGAGAGGACTCTATTCCCAAACCTTTGAATTATCCAATTAAATTCAAACGGTTGATTTATTTGCCACTTTTGTCAAAAAACTGATTGATACGAGCAACTGATTTTGTGTTTGCTGATGCCGACCGGTTGTCTTTCTAACCTCGCTGTCACAGAGAAACTCACAAACCGTCTTCATCTTATTGGAAGACGTCCGTGTACTTAGAACTTCATGAATATACCAACTATTCATACTCTCTGTCGTATTCATTGTGTTGTTCCTGTGTTTTAATTAGTGTGTAATGATTCCTTCTGGTCACATGACATCTATGACACCTGTCCATCCTGGAGAGGGATCCTCCTCTGTTCTCTCCTCAAGGGTTCTTCTCTTTTTCCCCTGAAACGTTGTTTGGGAGTTGTTCCTGATCCGATGTGAGGTCAAAGGTCAAAGGTCAGGGATGTCTATGTGTACAGACTGTAAAGCACTCTGAGACACATTTATAATTTGTGAAAATGGGCTCTACAAATAAACTTAATTGAATTGAATGTGTTGTGGTCACTAGTGGGAATGACAGGAATCCTGTTTTCAAGCTGCCTTGTGCTTCAACGCCTCTTCGAGAGAACGCACCATTTTATTTCACTCGTTTCATCTTTCTGAAAAGCTGAAAAAAAGTGAAGCACGGCTCATCCGAATGCTCTCAGAGCCACGTGTACGACCCACACAATTCTGTTTTTAAACCTTGTCTCTCACTTTTACGGCTTTCTCCGATGTCCCTCCAAGATAAAGCAGCCGTGAACTTTGTAGCCGCAAGTATCCGGGTCAGAGTGGCGTTTGATTAAGGTGTCACTCTTTACCTTTATTTGGGCATTAATGTCTTTCCCGGGAGGTCGGGAGTGTCGTGGTGTGATGGATGATGGGCGGCTTCCCGGGGTTTTCTCTGTTTGTCCCGGCCCGGCCTCAGGGTTCGGGGGTTGTGTTTACAACAGAACAAAAAGCAACATGATGTTGACGCTCTGCCAGTGTGCCACTGTGTAAACTGTAAACAACGTGCGCACACACACACACATGCACACTCACTTCTGCAGTGGCCACTCCCCTTTCTATTCCCTCCCTGTAACTGGAATGTACAAACACTCACATCACACCTCTCGCATTACACCATTGTGGTGCCCTTGAGCAAGGCACATGACCTGTCAACCTGTGGTTGTACTGGGACACTTAGAATAGTAATTAGTTGGAATGCTTCAGCAGTCCAACTATTGTTCTTGTAATCTTTATTCAACTTATTCTATTTCTTCCGTACCTTTTTTGTCCCTCTTCTTCTCCTTCATATATTCAGCTATTTGAACCATTCAAATATTAAAAAATTCAGCTTCTTCAGGAATAGAGGGGAATGACTTTTCATATTTCAAATGTTTCAAATTTTTGTATATTTAAATACTTTTATGTTATTATTATTCATCAGTTCCTATGGAGAAAATATTCAACTTTAAAAAGCTTACAGTATCTTCATATTTTCAGCAAATTCAGCAATTTAATTTTTCTTATGTTCAGATAGCCTTCAGCTATTACTATATATTTTCAAATATTTTTTATCTTATCAAATTTTCAAATTATTAAATTTTTTATGGAATAAATAATGAATGGGATCCAATGGGGGAAATCTTCAAATCCACTTCAACTTGTTCAACTTTAAAAGCTTACAATATCAGCATACATTCAGGTAAAGAAACAATTCCACGTTTAAAATGTTGACAAAAGTGTTAGCTATAACTTTATAAATAAGCTTCTTTTCATATCTCGTATAGTTATTTAATTGTAACCATTTTAGTTTTATGTGTTTTTCCGCTCCTCCTGGACTTTACAATGGGTGTGTGTGTGGGACCTCAAAGCTGTGACGTCATCGCTAGAGTGCAGTGCTGCTTCAGAATCTTGCGAAAAAAAGATTTGTATATCGTCACTACGGCCACAATTCTTATTCTTTAGGCATTATTTTTTGATCAAGTAGTATGGAATCTTGTGCTTGTCGTAGACATGTGACTATGGAATCCAACAGTTTCCCCGATTTTTCTAGAGAAGCCTTAAAGAGGGAGGAAGTCCACCTTTCTCCTCAGTCATCTCCATTGTAATTCTGAGCACCTTTCAACTTTTTTGAAGCAAGCAGGAACATTTTCTGAACTGCGATTAAACTCTCATTTCTTAACCTAAAAAATATTTAAGGACATGTAAACGTTCACAAAAGCCTTGAGCATCTCCTAATCTAGACGTCTTTAGGTTCAGAGTTATAGTTCTCTGTCAAATCCGAAGGGTTTAACAGGTTGATTTCATCAGATTCTGTGCTGTCACTCACTCACACAGGTGTTTCATGTTAGGCTAATCAGTGGCGGATCTCAGTCTTGTTTATCATACATTTTGAACCCCCCCCCCCCCCACACACACACACAGACGAACGTTTGTGCGTGTGTGTGGCCGCGTGCGCGTGTGTCTTTAAATGGAGAGATAGAGGAGAACCAGCATTTGAGTTTTTCAGGTCTCATTTAACCCACAAACATAACAAACATATCGGCGCGTTCGGCTCAATCTTTCCTCTCTATTGATTCTACCATTTTGGTGATTTGATCATGTTTTTTTTGACAGGGTTTAACAAATGCTTTTGTAGAAAATCCACTCGGTGTTTAGATCGTCTATCCTTCACTCTGGTTTCTCCTTCTCTTTCTTTATTTATCTTTCTCCTTCTGACTCTCAATTTCTTTCTCTCTCTTGATCTCACGTCTGACTTTTCCCCCTCTCTCTCATTTCTTGGATTGTGATTCATATCTTTGAATATTTAGAAGCTAAAGTTTTGCTTATCTTTTTCAGTTATACATTTCCACCCAATATGTTTGTGCTTCAACATTTTCAGCAGGAAGTTTCCCTTTTTGATATGTTCAGATGTTTAAGCTATGTTCAGCCTATTATCTGTTGGCAGCTATTTTAAGCTATGTTCAGCTTTAAATTTATTTATTTTTCAGCTAAATTCAGACATTTTCAGTTATTCATTTCATATTTCAGCTATTTCCAGTTATTCATTTCATATTTCAGCTATTTCCAGACATTTTCACTTATTCATTTCATATTTCAGCTATTTCCAGATATTTTCAGTTAATCATTTCATATTTCAGCTATTTCCAGACATTTTCACTTATTCATTTCATATTTCAGCTATTTCCAGACATTTTCAGTTATTCATTTCATATTTCAGATATTTCCGGACATTTTCATTTATTCATTTCATATTTCAGCTATTTCCAGACATTTTCAGTTATTCATTTCATATTTCAGCTATTTTCAGCTTTAAAAAAAAGATATTTCAGCTAATTTCAGACATTTCCAGCTATTTCCAGACATTTTCAGTTAATCATTTCATATTTCAGCTATTTTCAGAAATGTTCAGTTATTCATTTCATATTTCAGCTATTTTCAGACTTTCAGTTAATCATTTCATATTTCAGCTATGTTCAGACATTTTCAGTTATTCATTTCATATTTCAGCTATTTTCAGACATTTTCAGTTATTCATTTCATATTTCAGAAATTTCGAGACATTTTCAGTTGTTCATTTCATATTTCAGCTATTTTCAGACATTTTCAGTTCTTCATTTCATATTACAGCTATTTTCAAACATTTTCAGCAATTTTGTTTTTATTTTTCAGCTTCAAGCTTTAAAATGTTAGCATTCCAACGCATTTTCAGAAGGAAATGCATTTTCTAGTTATAATATTAATAATGACGTTTGATGGATTGTCTCTCTCAAGTTCATGTCTGATGATTTTCGAATCATCTGATATTTTCATGGATGAACACATGAGGCAGGTCGCGCAGGTCAGGATGAAACATAGTGAGAGGAAGTTCTGATAAGTTGGGTGTCCTTTCAAAAGAAATAAATGTTTACCGAAGTTGAAGCTTTTTTTAAATTACACAATATTTTCTTACTGGCTCTCAAGAGAAAATGCACCTTTTTGTTAGTAACTCCAAAAATGTTATTGCACGATGCCTCTTCTTAAATATATCGGTCAATTTCTATTTAGATAAATCAAACAAATCACATTTACACAACTAACACAGGACAGGCACTTTTTTTATATTATATTGTATTTTATTTTTTGTATCACATTTTACAACAAGACATTTTACTTAAACATGACACCACACATATTATTTTGTGATTACATATTACGGACTTTATTCAATTGATGTTTTGATCGCTGTGTATTTATTTATTTGTATGTGTGTTTGTGTGTTATTTGCATAACTCAAAAAGTATTAAACCGAATCGCATGAAATTTGGTGGGATGATTGGTTATTATCCGGGGACCATTTGATTAGATTTTGGGATAGATCGGGTCAAAGGTCAAGGTCAAGGTAATGAAAAGGTCAAAATCTTCTTTTATCCAATTGGCATGCAACTAATGCCAAAATGTGGCTGCGGCGAAGGTATGCGCTCTACCGAGTGCCCGTTCTAGTTTTCTGATAAAGTCCCATTAGGTCAAACTTACTTGTGTCAAAGTTATGGTTTCCTTCTTTCTTTCAATCATTTCATTTTAAGTTTTTGAAAGTTACACCAGACAAACCAAAACCACAACGAATAAATAAAAATTACATAACAACCAACTATACGAACAATCAGACAAGGAGAACAAAAAAATGGTTTCCTTCTAATATGGCAGTGGAAGTCCCAGTGAGCAAAATCTCTAAATATCTGAGAAATATGTGGGTAAGAGCAGCGTGAACTGACTTTCTTTTGATTGTTTATTTTGCTTCAGTCCGCTGGCTGCTGGAGGTCGACGCGAAAGCCGAGATTGAACCCCGACGGGCAATTTGCTGACGTAAAGCCGAAACAATGAACTAAAAGGCACGCGTAACGTCTTCAATGAACCCCTCTGTGCTCCAATGAGCTCGTTTATGTGTGTCCATTATTAAAGTGTCGCTCGAAGGCTGCTGTAAACTGTAGCCTGTCCGTGTTATTAGAACAAGTCACATATTACATAATCCCCCTTCAAAACGCTGCTCTTCTCTTTCACCCTATTCTCCGTCAAAAGAGGAAAACAGTCTTGTAGATTCACCTGCCGAGCTTTGTTCGTCAGCGTGAGGTCTACATCTGCCGAGGCAGGCACGGCGAAGTCATCGAAGGTAATAAAGTACCCGGTAATAGAGCATCGCAGAGGCGGTAATTACAGTGAGGGATGCCTTTTAAAGGGTTGTTTGTCGTGATTCATGGTTGCACAAGTGCAATTTTCATTGTCACTCCCCTCTCATCACTCATTGCTGCTCGCCTGGATCTGAAGATAACCTTCCCCTCACCCCTGGAGGAGCATCTCCGCTCCGCAGACACAACTTTCCATCCATTTCCATCCAATGACTTCTCGGCGCAATTTCTGGTAGAAGTGCGTCTTCCAGATGAAACGTCGTCAAAAGAAACATGCAGGGTCATTAAAATGACACCTTTACTTCCAGTCAGCGTGCGGGTGTGTAGGTGTGTGTGTGTGTGTGTGTGTGTGTGTGTGAGAAGAGAAGAAAAGACGAGAAGAGAAGTGAAGTGAAGAGAAGAGAGAGAGAGATTTTCAAAAGGGAATCTGGTGCTCAGAAATAAAAGACAAATAAAATCAAATTACTGTAAAAATAATTAAAATCCTTTCTAGTAACTTCCAGGTGTGCTTCCTCTCGTGTGAGTGGAGCAGGTGTCATCACAGTGACTTGACCTATGAACTGAACTTGATCTCACATTATGGGGTTGAAATCCGCCGTAATCACTCGCTGGGGAACGCTGGTATTTGGTTAAAAGCTCAGGAGAAATATTGATTGAACCTTTGTAAAGGTGAAGTGCAGGATCATACTGAGTGAGCTCGCCTTTTTGGGGATATTCCACATGAATTACTGATCAAAGAAAGACAGCAGGGGGTCCCATTATTTTCTAAATTCCAGAAAAGCTCATCTTTGACGTTTTGGTTGTTGAGGATGTGGTTCGCGTGTGAAGTATTACAATCGGAGAGAGGTCGTCCTCTCTGATCCCCACCTCATCTCAGTCGGTCTTGACAGCTCCATATTGGCCTTTTTGTCACCACAAGAAAAAGCTTCTCAGTGACCCCCCTCCCCCCTCCATCCCCCTCCTCTTCTTCTTTCATAACCTGGGTTCGCATGAGACGTCGTTCATGTTCAGAAAGACCCGCTCGGGCGGGCTGGAAGAGACTCGCGGCAGAGAGCATGCTGCAGCAACACCGCCAGCGTCTCTCCCCTCCGCATCCTGGCCCCAACCGAGACCCAGACATCAAAGGCAGGTGGAGTGAAACCATGAAATTACAGGTAAGGTGTCAATTACCCTTTGAAACCAAGCACTCTCCAAATCCAGGCAAGACCGAGCCGGTCCCTGGAATTAGAACAAATAAAGAGGAACTGAAGGGAGAATGGCGGAGAAGGTGTGTGTGTGTGTGGGGTGTGTGTGTGTGTGTGTGGGGGGGGGGGGGGGTTACGAGCCCTGTTGACAATATGGCATAAGTATAAAAGGTCCTAATTCAGCTTTAAATTACCCCCCTGTGCTCCTCTCCTCACACAACGGTCCAGCCCCCGCCTGTCAGTGTGTGTGTGAGAGTGTCTTGTCTGGGAAATCGGTGAAGATCAAATGTGCGTCCAGGCCCCACAATTCATTTTGCTCACGTAGATACCGGCTTTTATTCTCGATGACATCGCCCACTCGTCTCCCCAACACCCGAGGCGCAATTCAGCATGTCGCGGAGGGTAGATACACACCTCCTAATTTAGAGGAGGACATTTTTACGAGAGACATTACAAACTGTATCGGGTGCATTACACTAAGTAGCATCCAACTGATGTGAGTCATTCAAGTTGAAAGTTGTTGGAGGCTTGAACACCAGCCTTCTCTGACACAAAATATAGATTCATTGATATAATTGTGTGTTTTAAGCGAAAGGTATTTTAGGAACCCGAGTTTGTTACCTCCTGAAACGACAGTGACCACCAGCCCCTACAACTCAACACAACACTGCTGCACTTCCCATTGATTCCAGTTCAACAATATATCTCAGTTATAACGTCCTTGTAAAGAAAACTGTCTCCGTGGGAATTAATTGAATGAATTATTGTGCTCTCTCTCTCTCTCTCTCTCTCTCTCTCAGAACACCCACAATGCTTCTCCGCCTCTGGCAGGTGGCTCGCACCAAGCCTGCCTCAAAACTATGCAGGAGGAAGCTCCGGGGAGGATCTCATAGAAACAAGACATTTAACCCTCCTGTTACCTTTATATTTACTGACATATTTTACCCTCGGGGCCAATTTGACCCCAGCAATTAAAACCTCCAGAAAATGATTAGAATTAATATTGTTTTCCAAGTTTAAGTGTGAGGTACTTTATGTTTGTTTGTTGACTACCTAAATAGCCCTTTAAATATATAAAAAAGTTGATATTTCTTCTATGTTTGACACAGTGAAAAACAGCCTGGGGTCAAATTGACCGGAAAGAACACCGACATTAAACATCGAATGGGGTCAAATTGACCCTAAAGGTAACAGGAGGGTTAAAGAACAACCAGAGCAATACAGTTCACACGCAGTGCATGTTACTGGACGCTACAGGACCATTTCTAATCTGGGACACCCTACCAGGTTATTGTTGAACACCAAGTAAAGGTCCAAATTGTTTACTACTTTGTGTATATCATTACAAAAATGTGTTTACATTCATTGAATGCCATTAAAAATACAATCCATTCATATTTTCCGGATGTTGCATCCTTTCGTTGAATCTGATGAATTGATTTCCACCTCATTCAACAATACTCCAGCATGATAAAGACGAAACAAATCCATTGACTTAGCTAAACTATATGAGGTCTCACAGCTGACGGTTTACATCGAAGCAAAAACCACGAAGGAACGTCCTGCAGAGCTCAGAAGACACACATCTGGGAAATGCTTCAAAAACATTTCGGAAGTCCATAATTCTTATTTGGAAAAACCAGGACTCCTTCTCAAGCTGTACAGCCACACAGTCACAGCGGAGCAAACGGGGGAGACGAGGGCCCAAGAAACTGATGGACGCTCTGGCTGAGCTCCAAAAGAAACGTCTCTCCTCAGGGAAGGACAGATGAAAGCCTGGAGTGTGCAAACAAAAACTGAAAAAGACACCGATAGGAGCCTCAGACTGTGAGATACAAAACTCTCTGATCAGATGAAATCAAGGTTGAGATGTTTCAGTGTCAAATTGCCGTAGAAACCGCTCACATCTCACACCTCTATTGAAGCACGGTGTTGGGGAGCAACGTGCTGTGGGGGTCTTTTTCTTCAGGAGCAGAGACTGGGGCCCCGGCCAGGGTTAAAGGGAAGGGGGGGAACCTGGTCCGGAGCACTGCTGGACAAAGACCCCAAACACACAGCTGAGGCCAGGAGGGACGAAGGGACCACGGTGTGAATGTCGAGTGGCCAAAATCAAACACCTCTGGAAAGACCTGGAAATGACTGTCAACCGATGCCGAATTAATATCCAGTTTTTTTCATTTTGGAGACTGATTGATAAATATTTAAGGCTGCAACTAAATGTGAATAAAAAGTGCGGGACATTAACAACATATCCTGATTTATAGTCTACACTTGAGATTGAAAGTTCACCCATTTTGTAGCTGAAGTCTTGACACCAAAGCGGCTCCTAAACGCATCCTGAGGTTTTCTACATTTTGTTTTACAACCTTTAAGCCGGCATGTTCATAAAGGGGTCGCTCGACGCCGCTCCCCTGAGTCGGGATTGGACTGAAAGCTCCAGAGCGGCTGAGATTGAAAGAATTGGAGGGAAATTCATCTGGTTGTAGATGTTTTCTTTGACGGAGGTTTGTGCTCCTGTGTGAGCTGAGTTGTGTTGACTTGAGTCTTACTTTTGGTTTTATTCATGCTGTGATTTTTTTTAAATATTGTCTGTCACTGTTTTATGTTGTATTGTCTGAAACTGTGTGTGACGTGCTGCTGCTGCCGTCTTGGCCAGAACTCTCTTGTAAAGGAGATTTTTAATCTCAATGAGGCCTGGTTAAATAAATTTAAAATTAAAAAAATTAAAATTCTATACAAGTACACACAGATGTGCGGATACCATACCAACTAATATAAGCGTTGTACGTGATGTCCTAATGCATTTATGATGCGATGGATGATTAATGAATATTCTAAATGTTGCCAGTTGAAAAAACTGTTTTTAAAAAACTGCTGATGCAATAACTCTTCCCTACTTTAATCTGTACTTGTGTTTTTGTTTAGTCTGCTGAGGAGCGGTACATCTCCTCGGCACTCTGTGAGGTCCTCTCTCATTTATTTATTTTTTGTCATGTATTGTGTAACTGTCTTGAATGGGTTTAGCACCAATTAATTAAATATAATTACCACTTGGCACATGAGCGTGTGTCTGACGCGGAGCCGCAGTAAACAGGTCTGGTTCAAAACCTCCGGCACGCCTCCGAATGCTGACGAACGAAGACGTGAACAGAATGAGTCTTTGAGTCAGAATGCAGGATCTGGTTACACCTGCTTTCCTTTTCTAGGAAAAAGTGTTTCTAGGTGTGTGTGTGTGTGTGTGTGTGTGTGTGTTTGTGTGTGTGACAACGCTCAGTCATGGTCTCTGCTCTTGACAATTGTGCTTCTATAATGCATAAAGTTGATGATCTTGTGGTATGTTGTATTTGCGTATTTTAAATCTTCCTACTAAACATCACAACTCTTGTAACTCCGCTAAGTTTGAACTATATTTAGTGGAAACCTGAAAGCCGTCAGCTCATATTACCTACAATCCTTATAAACATTACATTACATCTCATGTCATTCAGCAGACGCTTTCATCCAAAGCTACTTACAATAAGTGATCACTAAGAGTCTTAGTTTGTACTCTTGGGTACCAACTAAGAACAACAAGAATACAGAAGTAACATTTCTTCAAGAAAGTCAAACTACAAAAGTACCATAAGTAATACCACTAGTAATACTATAAGTAATACCATATGTAATACCATAAGTAATATGCAATAAGTAATACCATAATAAGAGCCATTTAAGAGCCACTGGAGTGCTAATCTGTGTTTTAATCCAGATATAGTCTAAAGATGTGTTTTAGTCTCCGGTGAAGATGGAGACTTCCTGCTGTCCTGATGTCAGTGGGGAGCTCGTTCCACTCAATCAGGAGCCAGGACAGCAGACAGTCTGGATGTAGAGGATGAGCTAAGTAGCGGAGTCACAGTCGATTAGCTGTTGGAGGCGGAGCGAACGTGATGGGGTAACGGTGTGACCACATCCAGGATGTGGTAGACGGGCCCGATCCGCTCGTAGCCCGGTACCAAGAACCAATGTTGTGAAGCGGATGCCGCTCCATGAAGGGAGCGGAGGAGCGGAGCGGTGCGGGTGAATTTCGGGAGGCCGGAGACCCGCCGAGCTGCCGCCTTCTGGATGAGCTGCAGAGGTCGATGGCCTTCGCCGGTAGAGCAGCCAGGAGGGAGTTGCAGTCGTCGAGGCGCGAAATGACCAGAACCTGATCCGCCTTCTGAGTAAGAAGAGGACGTGTTCTCCTGATGTTGTGCAGCATGTACCTATAAACAGATGTGTACTGATGTTTTAGTTGTGAAGATGACTGCTCATTTACTCATGAATGTGGGCGGATAAATATGCATGTCAACAAACTAACAGAGGGAGGGGGCAGACAATGCAGACAGCAGACAGTGCAGACAGTGCAGACAGCAAACAGTGCAGACAGTGCAGACAGTGCAGACAGCAGACAGTGCAGACAGTGCAGACAGCAAACAGTGCAGACAGTGCAGACAGTGCAGACAGCAGACAGCGCAGACAGTGCAGACAGCAAACAGTGCAGATAGTGCAGACAGTGCAGACAGCAGACAGTGCAGACAGCAGACAGCAGACAGTGCAGACAATGCAGACAGCAGACAGTGCAGACAGCAGGCTGTCAACGGCCTGATGATAATAACTCATCTGCCTTTTCATGAGGTGTGCTGAAAAGTCACGTGTGGCATATTTTCCAGCCGCCTGAGCCAAGCATCTGTCAATTCATTTTACACTTCCTAATGAACTTGTAGGCTTTGTCTCTTTTCAGCATCGGCGCGGCTGTGCCTCGCCTGACACCGCTGGCTCAATACCGGGCATGGATACGTCTTCTAAGCCCAAACTCTGCTTTATATGGGCACCCTGACTCAGACTGTCAGATGTTAGGTTTCTTCATTGATCAAAGCCACACGGAAACATGTTTACAATATTCATACATCCAGCTTTGCTTGGTCTGCAGTCAAGTCAACGTAGAAGTGCTCTATAGCTCACGATATGTCCAATTTAACTGTGCTAATTCAAGTTTAGCTTATCACACATATGTGGTTGTCCAAGTTAGTCATTACTACACAGTGGCTTCGTGAAGAATCAGTCACAGTTGCTGGATAATGGAGATATTATCGTGCGGGTGCGGGGTTCGTTTCCTTCGTTGAAAGGTGTCTCTGGCCAGTCATTTGTTGAACTGTTTCACTTGTAGGTGAAGATATTCATCCTCCAGGCATCAATTTATAGATTATGCAGCTCAAGTACCACTTATTTTGCTCAATGATGGCTAAACTAAATGAGTATTTAGGATAATAGCAGATGGTCTATCTCTGATTCTTAACCATGGGGCCGGACCGCAAAAGTTATCAATTGAAGACACTGTAGATATTACTGTTACAGTTACAATATCGCTTCCCACCACTTGGCGGTAATGCGTCAGTCAGTTGTTTTTCAGCTAATCCAAAAAAATCCCCACCCTACCGTCAAAAGGGGAAGTATTTAAACAAAAAAAAAAGGGGAAAAAACCGAGTTATAGGCAGTAGCACGATGCGAGCGTTCACAGCTTCACGAATGGATCTATCAACCCACCGCTTTTGGTTGGAAAGACCCTAACTTTTACCGTGGGGGACGATGGTGTCGCTATGCTGTTATGAGGCTCGTACTACTTCCGCCAGAACCGTGACGATCACTGGAACTGGATTGTGATCATGTCCCAGTCGGCGATACACGCAGAGCGTCCTGTAGCTCAGCCTCTGATTAGATGGGGACCACCGCATTCACGTTCCTCGTCACTACCGCTTCCAGCATGATCTTTTCTCCGCACTGAAGCAGAAAATGGCGGCATGGTCTGATTTGTCAGTTTAACGGAGGGAGAGACAGCCTTGCAGCCTCTTGAATGGCGTATAGCAGTGGTCCAACGTTCTTTCCTCTGGTAAAGCTTACACGTAATATTGCTGGTGAAAGTTCGGCATGACTTTTTTTTAGGTTTGCCCTATTAAAGTCCCCAGCCACCACCACAGCCGCGTCGGGATACTTGTTCTGATGCCGACATAACACATCAGAACAAGTTATCCTGGACGTGTTATCCTGCTTTCCTTTTCTAGGAAAAAGTGTTTCTAGGTGTGTGTGTGTGTGTGTGTGTGTGTGTGTGTGTGTGTGTTTGTGTGTGTGTGTGTGTGTGACAACGCTCAGTCATGGTCTCTGCTCTTGACAATTGTGCTTCTATAATGCATAAAGTTGATGATCTTGTGGTATGTTGTATTTGCGTATTTTAAATCTTCCTACTAAACATCACAACTCTTGTAACTCCGCTAAGTTTGAACTATATTTAGTGGAAACCTGAAAGCCGTCAGCTCATATTACCTACAATCCTTATAAACATTACATTACATCTCATGTCATTCAGCAGACGCTTTCATCCAAAGCTACTTACAATAAGTGAATCAACCAAGAGTCTTAGTTTGTACTCTTGGAGTACTAACTAAGAACAACAAGAATACAGAAAGTAACATTTCTTCAAGAAAGTCAAACTACAAAAGTACCATAAGTAATACCACGAGTAATACTATAAGTAATACCATATGTAATACCATAAGTAATACCATAAGTAATACCATAATAAGAGCCATTTAAGAGCCACTGAAGTGCTAATCTGTGTTTTAATCCAGATATAGTCTAAAGATGTGTTTTTAGTCTCCGGTGAAGATGTGGAGACTTCCTGCTGTCCTGATGTCAGTGGGGAGCTCGTTCCACCAATCAGGAGCCAGGACAGCAGACAGTCTGGATGTAGAGGGATGAGCTCGAAGTGACGGAGTCACAAGTCGATTGGCTGTTGGAGCGGAGCGAACGTGATGGGGTGTACGGTGTGACCACATCCAGGATGTAGACGGGGCCCGATCCGTTCGTAGCGCGGTACCAAGAACCAATGTTATGAAGCGAATGCTGCTCCACCGGTAACCATGAAGAGAGCGGCGGAGCGGAGCGGTGCGGGTGAATTTCGGGAGGCTGAAGACCCGTCGAGCTGCTGCATTCTGGATGAGCTGCAGAGGTCGGATGGCCTTAGCAGGTAGAGCTGCCAGGAGGGAGTTGCAGTAGTCTAGGCGCGAAATGACCAGAACCTGATCCGCCTTCTGAGTAAGAAGAGGACGTGTTATCCTGATGTTGTGCAGCATGTACCTATAAACAGATGTGTACTGATGTTTTAGTTGTGAAGATGACTGCTCATTTACTCATGAATGTGGGCGGATAAATATGCATGTCAACAAACTAACAGAGGGAGGGGGCAGACAATGCAGACAGCAGACAGTGCAGACAGTGCAGACAGCAGACAGCGCAGACAGTGCAGACAGCAAACAGTGCAGATAGTGCAGACAGTGCAGACAGCAGACAGTGCAGACAGCAGACAGCAGACAGTGCAGACAATGCAGACAGCAGACAGTGCAGACAGCAGGCTGTCAACGGCCTGATGATAATAACTCATCTGCCTTTTCATGAGGTGTGCTGAAAAGTCACGTGTGGCATATTTTCCAGCCGCCTGAGCCAAGCATCTGTCAATTCATTTTACACTTCCTAATGAACTTGTAGGCTTTGTCTCTTTCAGCATCGGGCGGCTGTGCCTCGCCTTGGACACCGCTGGCTCAATACCGGGCATGGATACGTCTTCTAAGCCCAAACTCTGCTTTATATGGGCACCCTGACTCAGACTGTCAGATGTTAGGTTTCTTCATTGATCAAAGCCACACACGGAAACATGTTTACAATATTCATACATCCAGCTTTGCTTCGGTCTGCAGTCAAGTCAACGTAGAAGTGCTCTATAGCCACGATATGTCCAATTTAACTGTGCTAATTCAAGTTTAGCTTATCACACATATGTGGTTGTCCAAGTTAGTCATTACTACACAGTGGCTTCGTGAAGAATCAGTCACAGTTGCTGGATAATGGAGATATTATCGTGTGCGGGTGCGGGGTTCGTTTCCTTCGTTGAAAGGTGTCTCGCGCGTCAGTCATTTGTTGAACTGCTTCACTTGTAGGTGAAGATATTCATCCTCCAGGCATCAATTTATAGATTATGCAGCTCAAGTACCACTTATTTTGCTCAATGATGGCTAAACTAAATGAGTATTTAGGATAATAGCAGATGGTCTATCTCTGATTCTTAACCATGGGGCCGCGGGACCGCAAAAGTTATCAATTGAAGACACTGTAGATATTACTGTTACAGTTACAATATCGCTTCCCACCACTTGGTGGCGGTAATGCGTCAGTCAGTTGTTTTACGAGCTCCAATCGGCAGAAGAAGACACTCCGCCAGCCGCTAGCCTGTAGCGAAAGTTATGGAGAAGTATTTCAAACAAAAACATAAAGACGAAAGTGGTGAAAAAAAGAAAAGAAAAAAGTATAAATGTTTGCGCAGGTACAATCCCGACTTCACTGTTGACGATGCAGAGCCAGAGCCCAGTGTGTGTAGTGTGTGTGTTTGGAGTTGTGTGTGGCGAGCGAGCTAACGCTAGCAACGCAGCACCGAGGCCTCGAAGCTAAAGCGGCATCTCAAGACCGAACGTCGGCGCTCGTGGGAAAGCCAGTGAGGTTTTCCAGGAGAAAGGAAAATGGGCTCCAGATGCAGAAAACATGCGTCATGACTGTCTGTCACAGAAATGAAGAGCAATTTCCGGATCTGCCGTGCAAACATGAAGACTTTTGTAGTATATTTTCATCTACTCTGTAATGTCAAGATTATCCAAAACATGCAAGTGAGGGCTCAAGGTTCAAGAGTCTGTACGACGTGCCTCGACCTTGGAGGATCACGCCACTGGGTGCAGGTTAGAACATGGGTGCGGGGGCTAGTAGATCATTTCTAGAACATGACGTGATTCTACCTGTCTTTAATTGGGTCACGGAGGCCCCGTTCAGGTTTGAACCTCGGGGTTCAAACGAGTCTGGGTTCAACATGGTAAACTAGAACGGGCACTCGGTAGAGCGCATACCTTCGCATATCACAAGATTGGGCATTGAATTATGAACATGTTGGCATTAGTTGCATGCCAATTGGATATAAATTGACCGTGCTATGGTAAAAAGAAGATGTTGACCTTTTCATGACCTTGACCTTGACCTTTGATCCGATTGATCCCAAAGTCTAATCAAATGGTCCCCGGATAATAACCAATCATCCCACCAAATTTCATGCGATTCGGTTAACAACTTTTTTTGTTACGCGAATAACATGCATACAAATAAATAAATAAACTAGAACGGGCACTCGGGAGAGCACATACCTTCGCATATCAAAAGATTGGGCATTGAATTATGAATTTTTTTGCATTTGTTGCATGCCAATTGGATAAAAATTGAACTATGGTAAAAAGAAGATTTTGACCTTTTCATGACCTTGACCTTTGACCCAATCGATCCCAAAATCTAATCAAATGGTCCCCGGATAATAACCAATCATCCCACCAAATTTCATGCGATTCGGTTTAATACTTTTTGAGTTATGCGAATAACACGCATACAAATAAATACACGGCGATCAAAACATAACCTTCCGCATTTTCAATGCGAAGGTAATAAACAAATAAATAAATACACGGCGATCAAAACATAACCTTCCGCATTTTCAATGCAAAGGTAATCAGCCCCAGAATTAGGAAATTATGCCTGCATGTGATTGGTCCACGAAGGCCGGCCATAATAAACTCCTCCTATTTGTTTAGCATGAAACGTATGTTAAAATGTACGTTTAGCAGACTTCTCTCAAATTCGGCCTCCTGAGAGTCTCCAGATGTTCCCGGGCGTCTGTTCCTGACCTGTACCTTTAAGAATAAACTGAATATTCTTATTAAAGTGCAGTGTCTCTCGACGATCCTTTTTCCATCAATTTCTTCAACCCACCTCCGGTCGACGAGAAGATACAACACTTTCAATCGCAGATTATAAGGCTGTCTTTTAATTTGCACATTATTCCATTAGGTTACTTCAGGCACTCATTAGGTTAGCTTTACATGTCTGTATTACTTTGAAATATTATTGTCACACACTACTACCGTCAACTTTTTTTGGTTTGCGAAGTCATTATATTACGTAACCTTTGATCAAGTGGCTGTGAGAGCTTTCAAGCAACGTGTGAACTGGCCTTTGTCAGAGCTGCACAGATGACGACGAGTGAGTGACACTTTGAGTCTGGGTCCGCCTCACAGGGGAAGTGATGCAACGTCGAGGCAGGAGAGTCAAAAACAACACGCGGGGCAAATCAAAGAGGCCGCCCCGCCTCGCCGACAGACGAGGCCATTCAGTGAAGGAGCCGTGAAAAAGTCTTTAAAGTCCCTCGCTTTGCGTCACTCACAAACGCATTTAGCTGCGTTTCAAAACGGCTTCGATGTCGACATCTCTGTGTGCAGGAGCCTGAAGTTCCTCCGGGCGAATGTGGACACGCTTCCAGCCGCTTGCCTTCGCGGGTGGCGGTGTGCGGTGGGTTCTCCCCTTTTAATGAAATTTAGATTATAGACGGAGATTAGCAAACATCCCATCAGTCGAAGGTTTGATGAGCGAAACGTGGCTGGAGACACGCGGATACCACAGATAACATCATCCAACCAAGACAGAAGAGGAATATGTGTTGCTCTCTGCAGGTCTGTTGTTGTTGCTCAGCTGGGACAAGACAGCTGCCCCACCCCCCCCCCCCCCACACACACACACACACACACACACACACACACACACACACACACACACACACACACACACACACACACGCCATGTCCTTACATCGGATCCCCTTATTACAGAGGATCCCTCCAGTAATGAAACAACCTGTCGTCGTGGGCCAGGTAGCTTGACAGACCTATAAATCAAAGCTGTGTTTGGGGAGGCAAGGGAAGGAGGAAAGGGAGGGGTCATCACTGGGAGACAAGAAAAAAGTAGGGTAAAGAGAGAGAGAGGGAGGTAGGGAGGAGTTTCCTGTGCTCGTTGACAGGCTCAAACGAGGCTCGAGCAAAGAAGCTCTTCAAGGTGTGAGGAGCTCAGTTAAGTGGGTAGGCGGGGGAGAGGAAGCATCTTATGAAACATTTTTTTCTTTTTAACTGGCATCAGTGGCATGACTGAAACAGTTTCCATTTCTTCCAACTTTTCTTTCTTTCTTGCTTTTCTTTTTTCCGCCGTTCTGGGTGGGCGGGGTTCATTCGTCGGTGCGGTTCAGGTGGAGTCGGGCTGTTCGTTGCAGTTTGCCACTCTAAGTTCAGAGAGGAGCATTTAACATCAGTGACGCTGCGTCCATCCCTCCTAACGAAACGTCACTTCAAATAAATCCTCCCATGACTTCCGGTCAGTGGTCTCCTGGGTGAAGGTTATTTTAGACATGTGAATATGGGCCCAAAGCTCACAAGTTGACGTCAAGAGTCATGTTTATAATTTATTACCTTCGCATTGAAAATGCGGAAGGTAATGTTTTGATCGGCGTGTATTTGTATGCGTGCGTGTTATTTGCATAAGTCAAAAAGTATTAAACAAAATCGCATGAAATTTGGTGGGATGATTGGTTATTATCCGGGGACCATTTAATTAGATTTTGGGATCGATCGGGTCAAAGGTCAAGGTCATGAAAAGGTCAACATCTTCTTTTTACTCATTCAATTTCTATCCAATTGGCATGCAACTAATGCCAACATGTTCATAATCCAATGGCCAATCTTGTGATATGCGAAGGTATGCGCTCTACCGAGTGCCCGTTCTAGTTTAAAGTGCATTCATTTGCTGTTTAGCACTAGATACAAAATTGATGGGATTATTTTTGTTATTAGTTTTAGAATCATCAACTAAAAGGGGAGACTGTGGGTCAGTGGGTAGCAGGTCCGTCTTTCAATCAGGGGGTTGGAGGTTCAATCCCCGCCCTAGTCGATGTGTCGTTGAGCAAGACACTTGTAGCAGCTCCATGGCCACTACCCGTGGGTTTCCCCCCCCAGCACCAAGGATCAGCCCGGAACCACGAGGTTTGGTTGAAAGCCATCATTTATTTGTCAGCAAACAACTCA